>NC_051159.1:5844964-5868319 GCF_013339745.2 Dermacentor silvarum
GCAAAGTCATAGGTCAACCGTTGTGGTGGCCGCCGTCGTTTTGTAGAACATCTCGATGCTGCTGTGGTGCTTGCCGCTTTGGGTGAATGTAGATAGGGCGGACCACCACTGCAATAGCATTTTGTTCGCCGAAGTCCTCACCGCTGTCGGAACGCGTGCGCCTTCGGAAGGTTTCGCCGGTCGGAAGTAGGTGCTGGCGGTTGCGGCGGAAGACCCTTCCTTCCTCTGTGACCCCGTGATATGACCTGGGAGTGTTGCATAGCTCGAGGACTTGGGCTTTGGTTGCCCATGACGCTGTTATAGCACGAACGGTGTCGCCTGTTCCAGTGGCACTAGTGTCCTCTTCCAAGTGTTGCGTTGGCGATATTTTCGGACCTGTAGTTCTGGTATGGCCTAAACCTCCGGCGGCGTCGTTCGCAGTCGCCTTCCTTGTAACAAACACTTCGGCAGGTGAAGGGGGCGGCCTCCATTGGCGTCGTCCTGTAAGCGAGCAGTCCAAGCCAAAAAGTCTTATGTCACGTCAGTAGTCTTTTATTTTAGACTATGCTTAACAACCTGCACCCCATTTTCCGCGAGATCATTTGACTGAGGGTATCCCAGGCTTGAAGTGACGTTTGAAATTGTATAACCGAGAAAAATCCGCAAAGTCATGACTTGTGAACTGGGCGCCATTATCGGTTCAAAGTTCAACTGGTACGCCATTTCTGGCGAAGATTGCACTTGCTGCATCTATCACTGTTCTCGAAGATGTGTCTTTGAGCCACTCCACCTCGGGAAAGTTGGGAAGCGCGTCGTAAACCCACAAGTATGCTCTACCGCCGTATTCGAAAAGGTCCGCCCCTACACGGTACCATGGTTGGGGTGGCGCCGGGCGCCTCTTAAGGGGCTCTGTCGGCTGTTTATATGCGTACTTTCTGCATGCTGCACATTTATAGTTGAACGATTCTATATCTTGATTCATTACAGGCCAAAAACAAGCTGTGTGGCCCTCGCTTTGCATTTGTTGACACCTAGGTGTCCTTGGTGAATGCGTTCGAGCATTTCACGCCTCCTAGTAGCGGGTATTACCACCTTATAACCTTTCAAAAGTACTCCTTTAACTTGAGATAGTTCTATTTGAAATAGCTTCCATTGGCCCTTGATATACTCTCTGGACTCTAGGTTTTTCAGAACTTCCTTAAGCTGTTCGAGAACGCATGTGGTGGCTAGAGGTGAACAGCTTCACTCGGAAAAGAACGAGAACCTGTGTTCTTACCTCAAAGATGAAACGCCCATTAAATCTTTTGTTTGGTCGGCGTAGTGCCAAGGGTTTTTCTGCCCTTCGCAACAACAGTGTAACGTATCAATTTCCTCATTTATTTCAGAACACTTTCCACCTAACGACCGAAATGACGGAGGGAAATACTGTGACTTATTAAATAATATTGCAGCAGTAAGACTATTTATTCGTGTATTCATTTATTAGTTTATTTATTTTGCAATGCGAATTTGCTTCCTCATCTTTACCATGCTAAGAAAACGAACTCCTGGCGAGGCTACGTTACTTCAAAAGAGAAACGTGGCTCATCTATAGAATGTCTCATATTGATTTTACAGAAACTTCAGTACCTTGTGGAGTGGCGCTGCGGAACAGTAGTAGTGACATAATTCGCGTCAAACGTTGCCTCGTCACTACGAACCAACACTTCGTCTTGCAGACTGACACGGGATGGCACATGGGAACGCCTCTATGGAGAAGGATTCCTGATGTGACCAGGGGCAGTGTTGTGTTCATAGTGCGTTGTGGTGCTTCATACCACCACGAGCCTATTTTCGCACAGACCTTGTGGCGTGCAACACGTTGACTTCGCACAGACTGCTTGATTACACTACGACTGCTTGTACCGTAGGAGCCTATCAGGATCGCTGTACTTCCGTCCTTGCGATGGGGCAAAGTGCCTACATGACGATTACACATTGTCATGTCAATTGTTTTGGCGTGTCGTACGTAACTACCCTGAGTTTAACGAGAAACTCCCGGCAAAGCCGCTGCTTCGTGCTATCAGGCGAATGGGCTTTCGAGCTTCACTCTTTCGTAGAACTAAAGTGCCGTTGAAATCGTTCATCCATCGCGTTTACTCATTCATGGAAATCACTTGGCTGCGTTCACCGTTAGCAGCTAGAGTTGTGGAAAATGCCTTCTGAAATGCTGTGCTGTGCAATGAAGAGTGATTTTTAAACGAGAGGCGCTTATCTGTAATGAACTCCGCGTAATGCTTGGTGCTTTCTTTCTGGGCGAATTGGGCGGAAAGCACGCGCGCCATAAGAACGCAGAACATTCCTTTGCTCGATCATCTCTTGTGGAAAATTGCCGCTCATCAAAGTGCAATAGGATTTCTTCGTTCGCCTTACTCACCACCGGTGCCAGCGGCTATTCAGATTGCCAGAACAATTTTCTCAAATGAGGTAACGCACTTTTTTGCATCACGTTCTCTCCACCTATGGAGTAGGGTAATTTCGCTCATTACTCTCTGAATGACCATTCGCAAGGTTCCCACTAACATTTCTTGTAATGGTCGTAATGAGAGCGCAAATATAGCTTTAGAGCAGTAGCATTCCACCTTCTAAATTGGGAAGTTCTTGTCTGACGCCGTTTGGGCTCTTCAGTAAGACATTCTATGGACATGGAACTGTTATGGCCTTGCCTTTGCCAAGGCGCTATCGTGCTGCTGTCGATGCAGATACAATGATTATATTTCTGCATGTCAACAAAACATGCATCGCTTACACCAGGTAGTGAAGACTTCTGGGTTTTCGTGTGCGTTTCAGTCACACTAAATTATTCAGTGGCATGGGCCACTTAACTACAATGTTTTACGAAAACAGAAAGAACACTTGCGCGAATGAGGCCTGTCATATCGGGGGTTATCATCGGTGTGCTTCAATAAAAACTATATAAATACTATCAAGTTAGTAGATGCACCACTGATGCGAATATTTCCGTTAATATGTAGTTAAAGTTCATCTGGGATCGATCGTACTTTTGGGTCGTAAGGTATTAAATGAGTGCTTGTATGCATTCGAAGTCTGTTTAAATAGTCGATAACCCGCCTGCGCTGAACTCGAGGTCATGGGTTTAATCACGGTCACGGTGGCTACGTTTCGATGTCGGCGAGATTCAAAAACGCTTGTGTATTTATTACTAGGGCAACAATAAAAAAACAGGTGTTCAAAACAATCGAGATAACATTACGGTGGTCAAAATAACACAACGGCATGCATCAGACTAAGATCATGGTTTGTTCTTGAAAACCCAAGATTTATTCAGTTTAACCACACAGTCTATAGTGTATTTATTTATCGTCATTTTTTTAAACTCGTCTCATCAGTAATATTCATTCCATGAAAACATTCGCTCATGCAGACCTAAATCTGGGAAGGGTCAGCTTCCTTAATTATAAGCTATTTTCTTGACAGAGTTGATAGCACTATTTCTGGCCTGCGTCAATTAGGTGCTTTAAATATCACAGCTGCTATATCACAGATTCTCTGTGTTTTCATTCATAATTGCATTCAGTAAATTTCTTCTATTACTACTATTCCTTTCTATAGCCCGTGCCCGTTTGCATTGTATTCGATCATTTGGGATGCCACCTTAAGAGGTCTGTTTCTGAATGAAATTGACGACTCATTAGCCAAGGCATCACTTAATCGACCTGCTCTTCCTGTGGTAACATTGTGTTGGATATTTTGCTGCGGTTTGGTGTCGCACGCGCACACTTATGATAATTTTGCCTAACCCAGCGTCAACTGCTTCTTCTGAGTATCGACACTTTCTACCTTTATTTGTTCATTTGCTTATTTATTTATTCTACCGTCAGGCCCACAGAGCTTTACAGATGGGAATGGGGTACATAAAATAATAATACCGAATAATAAATGTATTAACATATACAATACATATGAGGAGACAATGACAGGCTAAAACAACAGAAAGTTAGAAAAAGGTACAATGCGAAGAACATTGGTTAAAAAAGAAGAAAACACTTCACGCGTCATCAAATAAGTAATTTTGTATCATTGCACAAAATAGGTCATGGTCCGAAATGGAAACAATGTCGGGGGGTAGGTGGTTACAGTCATTGGACATGCGTGGGACGAAAGAAAAAAAAGTGTTAGTGCGGCAAGTAGTAACATGTACCTTGTGGTGGTGATCTAAGCGGACTGAACGATATGATAGGGTCGGAAAGAACTCCCCTTTCAAAATTGGATGATGTTATATCATATGGACAACCGTAAGAAGAGGTGCACTCGGGCTGTCGTCGTCATAGTCACGGTAAGCAAATGGCACGCGCTCGGCAAGAGCGCATGCCCAGCATTTGTCGTCGTCGTCTTCTTCCACAGTGTGGCCGCTGATAATTCGAGTGTGGAATTTCACTTCGTGAGGAGGCCGCGTTTATGGGGCTATGAGCCATTGCTTAAGGCAGTATGAGCACATTAGCGGTGCATCACTGCATGCTTCGCACCTCCCCAGGCTAGTGGAGCTGCATTTCGCTCAATGAGTCATTTGACACTTACGCATAAAATTTAATTCGTGCTAACTGTAATAACTAAAGAAAACTAAAACATGTAGTAAGAAAGGCGTTCATAATGGCCAAATTTTTTTCTTAGCCATGTGGCTCAGAACACCACCACTCTTAGCCATATGGCTGAGAACACCACTTTTTCTTACCCATGTGACTGAGAAGACTCCTTTCATTTGCAAACATTTGAGAACATTTCTTTTCTTTGCTGCCGCGGCTGACATGGCAGCAGACTTGTCATAGTAGAAGAAATAATGTTCTGATTCTGAAGCATAATGTGATTTGCCACAGTCGCAGTTGTTTTTTTTTTTGTGCGCTTTTTCCTTGCATTTCCGTGGTCCTTTACAAAAATAGTTCTTGAATTACATGAGAGGTCTTCAAGGATATATATATATATATATATATATATATATACATATATATATATATATAAATTAATAACGTTCAAATTTATTTATTCACTCACGAAAATGAAAGCACACTAACAAGATATACTACAGAAGGAGGTCCCAAAGAAGTCCCAAAAAGAAGAAAACAAATTAGGTTAGAGCAAATGCAGCACAGATGTAAAGTTGTCTACACACAACAGTGAAAGAATTGAAACCTTATATAGCAGTATACAGAATTACGTTTTGAACAAATAAAAAATAACAAAACAATTCAGGTTAATGCAAATGCAGCAAAGAGGTAATCTTGTTAACATGTAATAGTGCAAGAAAACAAGTAAACTGAAAACATGGCCTAACACTATGCAGAATTACATCTTGCACTAAATTAAAAACAAAATAAATGAGGTTAAGTAGCCAAGAAGCAGAGTTTTAACAAGTGCAAGGAGACAACTGGTGAATTGTTAAACAGATATAATGTTTTACACCTAAATGAAGCAAACAGAACCTGTTAAATTATATCACAGCAGTGACAAGTTAGGTAAATATGACAATAAATGCTTTTTAAAGCTGCCTACACTAGGAGAGAGCTTTATGTCAGTTGGAATACAGTTCCAGAAAGACATCGCGGTGAACGCAGAAGGGAACTTACGATAATTCATTCAGATTTTAGGTAATAAGAAGTTGTTAGTTTGCAAGTTTTATGATGATTAGCAAGTTGCTCAGTATTAAAAATAATTTTTGGAATTTTTGATTGAATTGCCTTGTTTATTTGAAAAAGTTTATGAATTGTGAGAATGCAAAAGAGCAGGTACACTACGTCGGAGCGACTGGAAAGTAATAATGGTGCTGTGCTACGGCACCAAATGCTTATCTTGTAACCCAGCGCAAGGAGAACTGGCAACGCAATCTCCCACGCGAAAGCAAAAAAAAAAAAAAAAAAAGCGGGGAGGCAGCGCGGGAGGGACGGGGGGAGCAGCTTCTACTCTGCCAACAAATACGCTTGCACTGGCTGTGGTGGCCGTCGCCCGCACCGTCTCTTTATCTCCACCACGGCCGGGCTCGACTGGCGCGCGCACTCGCTTCTTAAGAAGCGAGCGAGCGCGCGCGCTAGTCGAGCCCGGCCGTGTCTCCACACGGCTCTGACCTTTATGCGCTGTCCATTCGCCGCTCAGTTTCCGTTAAAGCGATAGACCGCACGATTCTTCGCCCGCTGCAGCGGCCGCGCCAGCGTTTTGACAGTCGTTGTCTGCAGTCATTCAGTGTGATCTATTCATGTTTGCTTGTGCGCGATGACACCACGCTTGTCAATTCAGTTAGAAAGCGAATGTGTCCAAGTTTATGCGGTCGATAAAACTACTCTACTATCCCTACTCCGAATAGCTCTCTACCAATTTGCTATCGCAATTGATGCTTCGCCTTTCGGGCGAAACTGCGACATTTTTTTTCTCTCGCTGTAAATTAGTAGGAGAGTGCATACCAGTATAGCGCTCAGTAAGACAAGGGTGCCCGTTATCACCGCTCCTCTTTTGTATATATATTGAACCTTTTTGTCTAAGCGTAATTAGGAACGACGCGATACGAGGATTAAATTAAACAGAATGGATACCAAGAGAAGGGAAGCGCAGTCGAGGACGGCAGAAAGTCAGGTGGGATGATGAGGTTACGAAATTCAAAGGCGCAAGTTGGAATACGCTAGCGCAAGACAGGGGTAATTGGAGATCGCAGGGAGAGGCCTTCGTCCTGCAGTGGACAAAAATATAGGCTGATGATGATGATGATGATGAAAGCCGAGGTCAGCCTTCTTGCTTACGCTGATGACATTGTAGTTTTCTGTGTTGATCATGAAAGTGTAATGCATACTGTCAATGCTGTAAAAAGTTTTTGTCAGGCAAGTGGTAGTGCTGTAAACTGGGACAAGTGCCTTGGGTTTTGGCATGGAGAATGGGACGTCGCTCCCAGGGTATTTATGAACATTAAGCGGCAAGAAACACCGACAAAATACTTTGGTGTGCCCCTGCAGCACTACTGTGACAGCGAGCCTTATTGGAAGAAACAAACAGAAGTGTTGTGTGAAAAAGCACAAAAATGGAAAGGCTGGGATAAGTCCATTTTCGCACGGGCCACGACTTGCAACATATTTCTCGTAAGCAAGCTATGGTATGTAATGCAAGTCTGACATTGCAGCAGGTTAAATGTACAAAAAATAAACGGTCTTTATTTGGAGCTCTGTATGGGGAAAAATGAGCCATACAAATCTATTTAAAAGAGTGTGTGATGGTGGCCTTGATTTAGTGCATCTGTATGTAAGACAACTCGTCAGTCGATCTGTTTTTCTCCGAGATGTAGATGACACATTTCTCAGAACTATGATTGAAATAAGGCTGGGTAAAGTGCTACCGGAATTTGTTGTGTCTTCGGTGTGTGAGCAAGGACCAGTACGGGGATATCTAAAAGAAGTAGTTTCAGCGTTCCGTTTATTATCGGTACGCTTTTCTTTGCATTATTTGACCGAAGTGACTCGTAAGAAACTGTACAAAGACCTCGTTGATGTGTTATTTCCTGTGCCATTGTACCGTGAATTATACTGTGTAGACCCGGGAAAAGACGTTTTGAAACGCGTTAAAAGAATGCTCGTTGCGCCAGGGGTCAGGACCTTTTTTTAAGCTGCCCACATGAACCTTACCCGTTAAAACATGGTCAGAAGATAAGGGTTTATTTGTTCCCTGAGGTACTAACTGTTTACTATGCAAAAGAAGAGCCCATTGAACACGTGTTTTTAGATTGCTGGGGCGAGGTGTTCTGGGACATCTTACAGAGAACTCTGAAAAAAGAGTTGCCATTAAATCCGCATGGAATCTGTTATCTCACGGGTGAAAACGACGATGGCGTGCCCTTTGATCTTGTCATGCTCCTTGGCCTACATAACATATTGCGAACGCGGACGGCTGCACACAATGCAGATATTGATGTGAGACGCGTTCGCGAACATTTTTGCGACTCTGTGTGCCATTTTGTCGAAGTGCAGAAGCTGCAGACGTTTGCACCGGAGTGGGTTCCAAGATTGGAACTTTTGTTGCACATACCGAAATACTGATGACATGTAGTCAGGAAAGAGCTGACGGTTCACCAATATATGATCTTGTTATTCTGTTCTTCTGCGCTCGTAAGATCTGTGACAAACTAGGCAATAAAGAAAAAAAAAGTGTATAGCCTAGTGGTTATGACACTTGCCTTCGGACCGTGTGTATCAGGGTTGGAATCCCGCCTCTCCAAGACAGTTACGTTTTCTTTATGTATTTCTCTCGCTGTTTAATCAGATATTTTACACATTTTTATTGCGATAGCAATTATATGGACACTTCAACCTGATTTATGCCATCGGCGTCGCCGTCGTCGTCGCCATGAGGTTCCCTATAGATAAAATCTTCGCCGCGCGCCGTATGCCCGAGCGGAAGCGTGCGGGGACGCGCGCTATCACGGAGAGCGAGCGAACTCAATCTCCCACGCGCAAGCAAGGAAGCAGGAAGCCAGCGCCGGAGGGAGCGGGGGGGGGGGGGGGGTGGCGCACTTCTACTCTGCCAACAACCGCGCTCGTCGCTCGCTAGCCCCCACCGTCTCTTATCTCCACACGGCTCTGACCTTTATGCGCCGTGCATTCGCCGCTCAGTTTCCGTTGTAGCGATAGACCGCACGTACCTTCGCCCGCTGCGGCGTATGCTTGCTGCCAGCGTTTTGACAGTCGTTGTCTGCAGTCATTCAGTGTGATCTATTCGTGTTTGTTTGTGCGCGCTCACACCACGCTTGTTCATTCAGTTAGTAGTAGTCGGGCCACATTTTCCAACGCACGCTACACATGCAATGCTGCCCGGATCGGCAGTGCAGCGCTACAGGTGTGTCCCTTCGCACGCGTTGCCCGCGGGAAAGCGCTTCTCATCAACACCACCGTTGCACACGCGCCTTCTCGTGGTCATCGAGACTCTCTTCATGTCGGTCTACTTACGCCGCAGCACACCTGCTTACTTAATCAGCTCATGTTTACTAAAATTCATATTGCTACCAAAGCCGCTCACCTTACTTCGTATGACATGGCTGTGTTGCTATCGCATTCATTGCTTCGCCCTTAGGGCGCAACGGTAACATTTTTTATTAACCTGAGACTCCTCGACGTGGTGGATCCGTTCCTTACCAAAGATTCTTCAGCCGTAATCGACTTTTTAAATGTAGCTGACAACGAGTGTTTAACTGCATTCTCTGTCGACAAAAAAGATTTGTACTATTCTTTGTCACATGAAGGTTTGCTGTCCACCGTAGAGGCGGCAATAGACGAGCATGGCACTGTCCTTTTTTCTAACGCTGGTGGTGTTAGTAGGGCAAGTTTTTCAGAGCTTTTATCATTTTATTTGAGGTCCACGTTCGTTGAATTTGACAATAACATTTACCTGCAAAAGCAGGGTGTTTGCATAGGCTCATGCATAGCACCCATATTAGGTGATTTGTTTTTAGCTGTTGCACAAAGCTATTCCTGCGTGGCTGGGGGACTTGGGTGTTGTAAAGGTTTTTAGATATGTAGAGGATTTTTTTGGTTTTTTTAGCTAGATAATGTGTTGATCCGGCGGCCAGCTCTCATGTAGATTGCTGTTTAGATTGTTCAAACCCTGCTGTTGATATTAATCTTGCCTCGTTCAATGAGTATTATAGGCCACTTACGTTCACCACCGAATTCCCTGTGCAGGGCAATATCAGGTGTTTAGATGTGCGTTTGCATTGCAAAGCTGAACACGTGTGTTGAGTGTATGAGCCCAGAGCAAACAAGCCGCCCTTAAGGTACGATTCTGCACACTCACAACTCATAAAAAGAAGTGTTCTTTCTTGACATGCGCTCTTTCTAAGTCTTGTGCCCACATGCTGGATGAAGGACTTAGTAAGCAGGTGGCTCGTTTGGAAGCAGTGAACTACTACTATACGAGACATATCATAATCTCGGTTGCTGAAAGCCTGCATCGTCGAAGGAAGGCAACTTCACGTCTGAGTGAAGAGCAGAGAGCGGATGACGAAAGAAAGAAGAAAGAAATAAGGGACAAACAAAAGGTGGCTGTAATTCCCTACTTTCATACGGTTTCCCACAACCTAAAAAAGGCAGGGCAACGATCTGGTTTAAACAGTTGTTTTTATAGGACCTAACAAACTTTTGAGTTTGAGTGGGCTAAGCTGTCCTACGAGGAAGCGGAAGCCAGTTTGCGCTACTGCACATAAGGAACCTTTTGTTACATGCACTCGGAACGTAGTGTACAAGATTCCACTTTCGTGTGGGAAGTACTACGTGGGCCAGACGGGCAGATGTTTAAACGTGCGTCTGGCGGAGCATAGTAATAAAGTAGAGATCACCGCAATAGACGGGCACCTGGCCATAGAGTAACATACCAGAATAAGAGAGGACACTTCCATAGGCCCCTGCGGCCGATTTTGGTTCGCAGCGCACCCAGCGGGTGTGTGGAATCTACAGACTCAGAGATTGGCACCGCCTAAAAACGAATCTCGAAGGCTATCTTCCGGTGTTTAGAAAAATTGCAGGGCCTCCAAGATCGCTTCTATACGAGTGCTCGTCCCAGAGGCTATATATATATATATATATATATATATATATATATTACGCGTTGCTTGCATGCATCGAGTGGCTTCGCGTAAACTGTGCCGCCAGAGCAGCAAGCACACGATGCCACTGTGTGTTTAAGCAGACATTTTAAATGAACATGACAAGTGTTGGAAGAGACTGAAACATTTTATTTTCAAGTCATATTCTAGCAAGCACATGCACACTATTTTTTTTCGCAACGTTCGATGGACGCAAGCACAGAAAGATGGTTGCACTGCAAAGTGCAAGACATGTTGAGAATAAGTTTCCCAAAAGGAATAAACAGGCGATATTATGAAAAACCCCACAGAACAGTAAAACTGCAGAAGACAGCATTATAATTAAAGAGGAAAACAACGCTCGTCCTTTGAAGCCTAACCTTTCTTATTAAGTGGTAGTTTCGGGCTGCATAGCAAGCAAGGAATGAAGGCTGCTCACTGCAGTTGTCAGCCAACCACGCTCTCTCCCTGTCCTGCCGTTGTTACTACACCTCGAAACACAGCAGTAATTCCCGTAGTACTTGACTATGATCTTCATGACCTGAAAAAAAAGTATTGGTTATGTATTCTCTCCCGCCCTCGCACAAATTTTCACCTACGCACTTCACATCGCCCTTTCGCGAAAAGCGTCACGTGCAATTGCTGCAGCTAAAAAAAAAAAGGAAGCAACCTTCGGTGCCATGCATGCGCTACTGAGGCAGGAGTCTTTATTCAGAATACGTCGTAGCCACAGCTTACAAACATGCTTCTCAATTCTCAAGTTCTCTCTAATTGCGCTCGTAACAATGGCTTCAAGCCATCTGCGCAAGCCACGAATAACTATCATAAGCATAACTGCATGCTTTCACACAATTGCACACACGTGCATTGAATTCAGACTACGTTTACCGGCATGTGCCGACTCACTTTCTCGCGCCAAGAAACGATTTTCTCGCAAACGTGCTACGCAGCATTCCAAATTGCTGTTTCTGACATAATGTGAAGCAATCCACGAACATCATGCGCGAAGTGAAGAACACAAAAAGCTCTCTGCGCCGAACAGCACAATGCGACAAATGTCGACTTACGGCTGAAGTGACAAATACATAAGCAATTTGCAAAGTAATGAAGGGAAAAAAGAACGTAATGAAGGCATTCTTACCAAGCAGCAGCCAAGCAGAGAGACGTTCAAGCAGACGAACCCAGCAAAGACCACGCAGACGTTATCGCACATCTTTTGTAGCGTCGCCTTGCCTGATCACACCATGGCCGATATTTTGTAGCAATGCGTTATCTTTTATTCTATATACTAGTCTTATCATCCACCGCTCACGGCCGGCTGATCCCGTTGATAACGTCTACGACTACAGCCACATAGACAAGTAGACGTATAGTGCACTATAGAAAAGTTACCACAGTAGATAACTAGTACGCGCGTTCCTTTAGAGACAGGGAGTGTTGTATTGCCCTCTAGCGGGCGGTATGAAGCTGCGTAGCTCGGCCGCTTTTAGGCTGGAGTGGCCACTCTTGTAATCCGTATGTTACTCTATGACCTGGCTGCCCACTGTAGAAAATGTGACGCGAAGGAACCATGCTACCCTGTCTTAAAACTAACTGTTGTTGTGTATCGCCACAGGAAAAAGATAACGGGGGAAATTATCGAAGCAGCAGAGATAGCTAGAGCAGGGGCGATATGCATGCATGCGCCGAGTTTCTCGTTCGCCCGAGTTTTACCCGAGTTTGCTCGATGGTAGTCAGTGAACGGAGATAGCAAGGAACGTGCAATAACAGCAGGCAAAAAGAAATGTCGAGATAAAGCCGCGTATGACAACATGAGGGCACCCGGCGCGGCACAGTGCTTCCGCGTTTCAAGTACAGAGGACTGCGCAGCAAAACGCGCCAGCGCCGCGTATTGTTATCAAAGTATTATTGCAATTTGGCAATACCGTCACTGTCCCACTGTCCGTCTGCACACTTGCCGTGAGCCGCTTGCCACACCTTTCTCAGGCGCGTCAAGGGCATGCCTCCTCTTTCGGGCATTATCTTTATATCCTCCTTCGAATGCGAACAGGGTAAATGCGGTGCATTCTTGCACCTACCCTCTCCCTCAATCGAATACCTTGAAATACAACATATAAAATAACCAACATTTTATTTCTTAAATTATCACTTTGTCGTTCTGAATGCTATAAATTTGTGATGACAAACTAACATCGAGTGAATGATTAAATTTTGCAGTTTTTTGCCGCCAGTGGCGACAGTGAGGCGAAAGCTTACAAGCGGATACATTCTAGAGGGTCGCACGCACGAGGGAATTCATAGGGTGAGCAGTCGCCAGGGGCGCTGCAGTGCCATTCTCGATAAAGTCGATGCGATAATGACGCATAAAGCCAGTCATGGCATTGATGTGTCCATTCCTTCTCTATAAGGGGAATGGAAACGCAGCGCTGCGACATGGCTGTTCACCGCAGGCGCTTCACTGAAGCGGCTATTAAAGCCGCCGCTTTACCAACTGAAACGACACTCTAGCCATACAGACGGGAGCAACGGCTGTCGCTGCAAAATTGCTGTGCGGTATTGTAGGGTCCGTAGTGACACCGCACAGTGAAAATGCACCAGCTTATCTGCGTGCGAGAAGTCTCCGCGATGCACTGCGAAGAGCGTGCTGCCCAGCGACACGACTCATCGCTTGTCACCGCTTGCCCAGAGAAGGTGCCTCCGTGCGCATGTACGCAGAATTTGAGTGTGTTGTTCACTCCAATGTGGTTGCTGATTGCCTCTTCTGCTTAGCTAACAGCGATCGCAGATAGATATCGTAACAACAGCGCAGCAATCGCACTTTTTGGGTGAGGGCACTTGTGTGCAGTAAGGAAATTAGACTTCGAACGCAAGGAGGTGTTGCAATTGTTTAGTGTGCCGTGCTTGTGATGAAGAAATGCCATCACACTGGGTGCGTTTGCGCTGACCGCTGATTGTGTTGACGACACTGCGGCTCCGATACATCACTGCTGAGAGAGCAGCCACCTCAAATGACAGCTGCGATACATTGCCGTTGGAAAACACTACACACTCCTCAGGATTGTCGTCCACCACGGTGCACCGACGCCATGTAAGCAGCTACAGTGACGTGCCGATATGCATTTGCTGTGCGCTACGTCGCCACAATGCATGCAATGAGTCGTGTTGTGGGGCCATCACAGCCCAAGAAGATATATGCATAAGCTAGCGAAAGTCGACACTTTTTATTGCGATAGCAATTGTATCGACACTTCAACCGGATTTCTGCCGTCGCCGTCGTCGTCGTCGTCGCCGTGAGGTTCCCTATAGATAAAATCTTCGCCGCGCGCCGTATGCCCGAGCGGAAGCGTGCGGGGACGCGCGCTATCACGGAGAGCGAACGCACTCATCTCCCACGCGCAAGCAAGGAAGCAGGAAGCCAGCGCCGGAGGGAGCGGGGGGGGGCACACTTCTACTCTGCCAACAACCGCGCTCGTCGCTCGCTAGCCCGCACCGTCTCTTATCTCCACACGGCTCTGACCTTTATGCGCCGTGCATTCGCTGCTCAGTTTCCGTTGTAGCGATAGACCGCACGTACCTTCGCCCGCTGCAGCGTATGCTTGCTGCCAGCGTTTTGACAGTCGTTGTCTGCAGTCATTCAGTGTGATCTATTTGTGTTTGTTTGTGCGCGCTCACACCACGCTTGTGCATTCAGTTAGTAATAGTCGGGCCACATTTTCCAACGCACGCTACACATGCAATGCTGCCCGGATCGGCAGTGCAGCGCTACAGGTGTGTCCCTTCGCACGCGCTGCCCACGGGAAGCGCTTCTCATCAACACCACCGTTTCACACGCGCCTTCTCGTGGTCATCGAGTCTCTCTTCATGTCGGTCTACTTACGCCGCAGCACAACTCCTTACTTAATCAGCTCATGTTCACTACAATTCATATTGCTACCAAAGCCGCTCACCTTACTTCGTATGACATGACTGTGTTGCTATCGCATTCATTGCTTCGCCCTTAGGGCGAAACTGTGACATTTTTTTATCTTTGTTCCGCATGCTGACTTTATTCAGCTTTTTTGCTTTAGTGGCACCAAATCCTAAAAGATGGCCTAATCCTTGATCTAAACTATTACTCGATGAATCTGCCTTACGCCCACGAGAAATAAAAACGCGTAATTGAGTAATTTACAAAATTTTGCATAATAACTCTTACTGAAGTACATTACAGCACATATTTCAATCTACGAGTTCGCAAGGCACGTGGAACGAATTGTTGGAACATTTAGGGATAATAATTTTCAAAGTGTACGACGAAATGCATTGGCGAAGATTCCAAAGAAACGATAACGCCGTTTTCCTGTTTCGGGTCGTTTCCTTTGGGGGGGAGTCAAACGTGCAAGAAAGAACACTGATATACATAAGCAAGTAAGAACTCAACACGGAAATACTCGCACACTTTGGGGAAACCTTCAACTTGTTTACAAAAACATGGCAGATACGATGTTCCTCGGTGGTTTATAATGAAGATGCAGCACTTTAAATTGGGGATCAAAACACTAAAAAATTGACGTGAGATTCGCGGAAGCGCATGCAAGTGTGATAACAACGCCATTAGTCGGCGGTTTTTCTTTGATGCTGTAATTGTGCGAGTGATAAATCTTGCTGCTGTATTTTGTATTGCTTCGAGTGGATTCCAAATAATGGATGCGTATTCTGCCTTTGAGGAAACAAGCGCAGTGTATGATAATAATAATTCAGTAGCAAGTATTAGTTAGGTTTAATGCAGCCGAGTGTTTTGGATGCCTTACTGGTTAATGGGAACACAGTATTTTCTGTAGTAAACTAAACCAACACAAAAGGCTTTCTGGACGTTTGCCTAAACTTTAATCTAACTCAACTAGTATGGGAGCCAACGTACGCTACCCAAAACAGTGCAATGATTTCAGAGTTAGTACCGGTCAATGGTCGTTCGTCGCTTTCTTTTAAAGAAAATAGTGATCACGAGGTCATTCATGGTTCTTTTCGCATTACTCCAGCTAGACCGCAGAAGCGCAAAAAAAAAAAAACACTATCCACTTATGCTACAACGATAGCAATGAAGGAATATGCAAAAATTGACATGTTGTTGTGCCTTTCTTCGAAGTTAAGTTTAATAGCCGCAGATTCATGCAAATTGGCTGATATATAAAGAGAAAATACACAACTTAATGAATAGCTTCATACCTAAAATAACCTTTCGAAAGCAGCAACAAAAACTATGGTTTAACAATTTGTTAAAAAGGCGTCCAAAACAACATAAAGCATGTATCGTGCCACAAAGTGCAGGGTGAGTATGTGTAGATGGGAAAAATACTAGGCTGCTGAATGAGCATACATATCGGCAATTCGTAAGGCGAAATATGAATAATTTAGTGATGACCTTCGGAAACTTTTAATCAATAACGCAAAAATATTCTGCCAGGTGATAAACCCCCAAAAAACTCGCACTGTAACACTTACCAATGAAGAAGGTGGAACTGTCAACGATGTAGAGAGTGTCATCATTTTAATGACAGCCGTTGTCTCTCTACTTCCAGCAGAACCTACCACGTGAGTGAGTGAAATAACTTTAATGAGGTCCAGAGAAGCGCCACCCGGCTAGTCCCACGTCGGGACCGCCAAGCCGAGCTTGACGGCCCGATCATGGGCACTCTGGACGGCCAGGGTTTGATCGTTGAGTTCGGGGCTGCCCAAAAGCGCAGCCCACCTATCCTCGCTGAAGGCGCAGCCGATATCTTCACACTCCCACAACACATGGGTCAATGTTGCCGTTAGTCCACAGGCAGGGCAGTCCGCACTTGGATACATTTCAGGGTATATAGCGTGAAGACCCGCAAGGTTAGGATACGCACGAGCTTGTAAAAGTCGAAGGGTCACCGCCCGCGCCCTGCATAAGGCCGCGTGTGGGAGGGGGAATACCCGTCTTGACAGATAATAATGCTTGGTGATCTCATTATACGTCATCAATGGTTCCCAGCGGGGAAGGGGGACTGCGGAGGCGGCGCGGTCAGTGAGTCCTCGCGCGGCCTCGTTCGAGCTGTCGTTAGGGTTAGAGGGACAGCCCTCCGTCGACCCCAAGTGAGCGGGAAACCAAATGAGAGAATGCGGAGAGATAGTTTTCAAGCTTTGGAGAATGCGAAAGGCCTGAGGGGAGACCATTCCGGTTTGGTAGGCCTTAATGGCCGCCTTAGAATCGCTATATATTGCCTTTCTGCGACCATCGAGCCCAGCCAGCGCGATTGCAACCTGTTCCGCTACTAATGACTTCGAAGTGCGTACTGTAGCGCAGCAAGTGATCCTGGAATTAGAGTCGACGATGGAGATGGCGAACGCGTCTTGTTGGACATATGCCGCGGCATCCACGAAGCTTGCCTCAATGTGGTTGTTACGGGCATGTTCGAGTAGAGCTCTACCCCTGGCTCGACGTCTGCCGACGTTGTGTGCGGGGTGCATATTGTGGGCAATGGCCGCGATGTGCAGTTCAGATCTGATGTCGCTGGGAATCCGCATGGAGTCGGGGCACTGGTCGACAGGGCAGAGGTCCTTCTCGTAGAGTATTTTGCGGCCCGCCGGGGTGCCGGATAGCCTGAGCAGCTGTGAACGCTCTTGCGCCTCTATTATTTCTTCGAGTGTGTTGTGCACTCCGAGCTTCAACAGGTTTTCTGTGTGAGTGCTTACAGGTAAGCCCAGGGCAAGCTTAAAAACCTTTCTGATGAGGGAATTTAACTTGTTCCTCTCTGCAACATGCCAATTGTGCATGGCTGCCGAGTGTGAAAGGTGGCAGAGCACAAAAGCATGTATAATGCGGATGAGATTGTCTTCCTTGATTCCCCGGTGCCTGTTGGCGAGCCTCCGGATGAGGCCGAGAGCACTCTCCGTTTTGGCGATGATCCTTCTGAGTGCGGCACCATTGGCACCGTTAGACTCGATATACATCCCCAATGTTCGGAGCGAGTCCACTCTGGGAACCGGGGACCCGTCACCAGTGAAAAGCCGTATTTCGCTTTCGGACGCCGGTTTCCAATCACGATGGCCACCATTTCTGGGTCTTTTCTTCTAGAGAAGTAGCTCAGACTTGGATGGAGAACATCTGAGCCCAGTGGGGCGGAGAAAGCGCTCAGTCGCATCGATGGCGCTCTGCATGGCGTCCTCAACTTAGCCGTCACACCCGCCAGCACACCAGGTGGTGATGTCGTCTGCGTAGGTGGTATGGTTGATTCCTTGAATCTTGGCGAGCTCCTTGGAAAGCCCGATCGTTGCGATGTTGAATAATGTTGGCGAGATGACTGAGCCCTGAGGCGTGCCGCGTGAACCGAGGGTGATGTCTTGCGAGAGGTATCCCTCGATCTTGAGCTTGGCAGTTCTCTCGCTAAGGAATGATCGGACGAAGTCGTAGACCCTCTTTCCAAGCCCGAGGCTGGTAATAGTCTGGAGAATGAATTCGTGTGAGGTATTGTCGAAAGCCTTCTCCAGGTCTATTCCAAGGATTGCCCTGGTATCTCCCGTGCTCCGGTCGAAGATCTGATGCTTTATCAGCTTCATGGCGTCCTGTGTCGAGAGGCCGGCTCTGAAACCAATCATGCAAGAAACGATAAACTTCAAGGAAAGAAGGTGTCATTTATACATCACGAGCTCAAAGTGGACAGACATGTTTTTTTTTGGGATGAATCGCAAAACAAACGGGTGCACATTGCAGATAGTCGCCCTCGGCAAACGCAATCGTGAAACAATGAACCTTCAAGGAATAAGCAACTACGAATAATAAATCTTAATGCTAGAAGTATTCTAAATAAAGCAGATTCCTTAGAAATACTGTTGCTTCAACACGACCATCACATTACATGTCATACGAAGTAAGGTGAGCGGCTTTGGTAGCAATATGAATTGTAGTAAACATGAGCTGATTAAGTAAGCAGGTGTGCTGCGGCGTAAGTAGACCGACATGAAGAGAGACTCGATGACCACGAGAAGGCGCGTGTGAAACGGTGGTGTTGATGAGAAGCGCTTCCCGTGGGCAGCGCGTGCAAAGGGACACACCTGTAGCGCTGCACTGCCGACCCGGGCAGCATTGCATGTGTAGCGTGCGTTGGAAAATGTGGGCCGACTATTACTAACTGATTGAACAAGCGTGGTGTTAGTGCGCACAAACAAACACGAATAGATCACACTGAATGACTGCAGACAACGACTGTCATAACGCTGGCAGCAAGCACATACGCCGCACCAACGGGCGAAGGTACGTGCGGTCTATCGCTTCAACGGAAACTGAGCGGCGAATGTACGGCGCATAAAGGTCAGAGCCGTGTGGAGATAAGCGACGGTGCGAGCGAGCGACGAGCGCGGTTGTTGGCACAGTAGAAGTGCGCCCCCCCCCCTCCCCCCGCTCCCTCCGGCGCTGGCTTCCCGCTTCCTTGCTTGCGCGTGGGAGATTGAGTGCGTTCGCTCTCCGTGATAGCGCGCATCCCCGCACGCTTCCGCTCGGGCATACGGCGCGCGGCGAATGTTTTATCTATAGGGAACCTCACGGCGACGACGACGACGACGGCGACGACGACGGCGACGGCAGAAATCCGGTTGAAGTGTCCATATAATTGCTATCGCAATAAAACACTAGAAAAATTGGCGGAAAGCGAGAGCCGATGCGAGCGGTACAATGGCTTGACCGTCGTCTTCTTCGTCCACCTACCACGTCCCCTCTTTTCTCAAGTACTAATGCAAAAAGTGTTCAGTCAATCATCACCTTTTTCGCAGATGGTATTTAATCTTTAGTCGACAGTGCTAAACTCACATCACATCGTCAGTCGGCGTACATACCATTGAATAAAACCTGGTAAATAATAGTAAACGTGTCACCGCGGCATTTCTCTGATCGCTGTTCGCACAGTGACTTTCAATTGGTGAAATTCCATGTGACTGGAAGGTGGGGAAGGTTGTTCCCATCCACAAATCTTGTGCCGAGAATTCCTCGCCTAATTAGCGCCCCGTTTTTTGGGACCCATTGGGACTTGAATGCTTAGGGAATACGTAATTTACACAAGAATCGTAAAGTTGCTTCACTTGAATAAATACTTTCATTCTTCACAGCATAGGATCCGCAAAGGCTTTTTGTGCGAAACACAACTGGCCCTTTTTCTGCATGATATTCACAGCAACTTACATTGTAACCTAAAATAGACGCGATATTTCTATATTTTCAGAAGCGTTCGATGAGGTACCAAACCAGCGACTATTACCAAAACATCTGTTGTGAACCTTACGCCCGACATTTTACAGTAGATTGAAGCATTCCTGAGAAATCGATCTCAGTTTGTTACACTTAGCAACCGCACATCTAACCCCCTACCAAGTGACTTCAGGTGTACCGCAAGGATCTGTTCTTGGGACCCTACTCTTCTCGATCTACATAAATGGCTTACTCCTGCACGTGTCTTGTAACATTCGTTTACTCGCAGACGACTGCGTCACTTATCGAACAGTAACTAGCGAATCTGATGAAGATCCTTCAGGAAGACAATAACTGTTTACACTCAAGTGTGCGTGTATTCAATAATTTACTACTCCAGGTACTGATGAACGCTGGTGTGCTTACGAATATGCTACCCAAGCTTATTCATTAGCAGTTTCAGACACTAAAGCAAATTTCCCATCAAATATCCTACCTCCAGTGCTTGTCAGTAAGCCGAGGAAGTTTGGAAAAACGTAACAAATACTAACGACAGTGAAAATGTACGTGTTGACTCTGATGGCCTTCCCGTACCTGCCGGGATGTGTGCAAGACTTTTGAATGAAATCTTTATCCGGAATGTCTAAGTTTCGTCTACTAGGACGTCTGTTTCATTGTCAATGTGCAATTATTGATCTATGTCTACAATAGCGATCGAAGCTGCTGGCATTGTAAAATTGATTGAATCACTCGTAATATCCTCTGCTTGTGGTGTTGACAATAATATTTCAACATTTCTTAAAGAAACAAAACTGTGCTCATCTCCTTTCTTTTGTAAAATAGTTCAATATTATTTAGATCAAGGTGTGGTGTGTGGTGTTTGGAAAGAGGCAAAGGTGGTTCCATTACATAAATCAGGAAGCAAACAATCAGTCAATTATTACCGACATATTTCTCTCACTTGTATACCATGTAAGATTCTGGAGCATATAATCTCTTATCTGGTCACCTTCCTACATTCTAACTGGTTATTTAGCAAGTCACACCATGGATTTAGGAAATCGTTCTCATGTGCAACGCAGTTGCTCTGCTTTACCCATTCCTTAGGCGCCATTCTAGATCGTGGTTCCTGGGTAGATTGCACCTTTTTGAACTTTTCCACGACGTTTGACAATATTGTTACGGGGAGAATATATATAGCATGGATATATTTACAGGGTAAGGCGCACAACGCTGCAGCAATCGTTCAGGGGAGCGCGTGCACACCAGAAAAACCACCCGTTGTCGTCGTCATCGTCCAAGCACCGACCACAGGATCGCCGCTCGTGACATTACCCGCCGGCAGCAGAAGCACCGTCCCGGTGCAATTAGGGCCCGGGCTGAGAGTGGTACGGTTTAAGACGTGAGACATGGACTATGTCACTCGCGATTGTTGCAGAGGCCGACGTAGGATTTAGCGGAGCGATTTCATAGGTCACATTAGTGACTTTGCGTACGACGCGGTAAGGGCCAGCATAACGGGAGAGAAGTTTTTCGCATAGGCCAACGCGACGTGACGGGAACCACAGCAAGACGAGCGATCCTGGAGGGAAGTTCACCTCCCGGTGTCGGCGGTCATAGAGACATTTTTGTTTGACCTGTGAAGCCGACAAGCGATCGCGGGCAACCTGACGGGCGATGTCAGCACGGGCAATAGCATTACGAGCATAGGCAGAGGACGTGTCTGCGTGAGCATGAAGTATGGTGTCCATAGGTAATGGTGGGTCGTAGCCAAACAGTAGATAAAAAGGTGAATAGCCAGCTGTGTCGTGACGAGAAGAGTTGTAGGCGAAGGTCACAAAAGGCAAGTTAATGTCCCAGTCTCGGTGGTCCTCAGACACGTACATAGCAAGCATATCTGTGAGAGTACGGTTGAGGCGTTCAGTAAGGCCGTTTGTCTGTGGATGGTACGCAGTGGTGAACTTGTGATTGGTCTTGCAAGAACGAAGAATGTCGTCGACCACTTTAGACAGGAAGCAGCGGCCGCGGTCCGTGATTAACTGACGAGGAGCACCGTGGCGCAGGATGACGTCGTGAAGAAGGAAATCGGCTACATCAGTAGCACAGCTGGTGGGAAGTGCTCGTGTAACAGCGTACCGCGTTGCGTAGTCAGTAGCGACTGCAACCCATCTGTTGCGAGTGGTTGACATGGGAAAAGGCCCTAGAAGATCGAGTCCCACCCGGAAAAATGGTTCATCAGGGATGTCGAGGGGCTGAAGGCTGCCAGCAGGCAGTAGGGCAGGAGTCTTGCGTCGCTGGCAGTGGTCACAAGCCGCAACGTACTGTCGCACAGAACGGTAGAGACCAGGCCAAAAGAAGCGCCTACGGATGCGATCATACGTGCGTGACACGCCTAGGTGTCCGGCCGTCGGTGCATCGTGAAGCTGGCGCAAAACAGTAGAGCGAAGATGCGCGGGGACAACAAGCAAGAGCTCAGCGCCGTCAGGCCGCGCGTTGTAGCGGTGTAAGGTGTCATTGTGGAGCGCAAACATCCGTAGGGAAGGGTCAGGGTGTGGCGAGTTGAGACCGTCTATAATAGGCCGCAAAGATGAGTCGCGGCGCTGTTCGTCAGCTATGTGGACGAAGTCTGTAATGGCCAGAACAAAGGTGTGAGATTCATCTTCCAGTGTATCAGGGGGATCGACCGGGTATCGTGACAAGCAGTCAGCGTCTTTGTGAAGTCGTCCAGATTTGTAGAAAACAGAAAATGAGTACTCTTGCAAGCGGAGTGCCCAACGGCCAAGGCGACCAGTGGGATCCTTGAGCGAGGAGAGCCAGCAAAGCGCATGGTGGTCTGTAATAACGGAAAAGTGCCTGCCATACAGGTACGGACGGAATTTTGCGATGGCCCAGACGAGTGCTAAGCACTCTCGTTCTGTGATAGAGTAATTTTGCTCCGATGGCGACAGAAGGCTGCTTGCATAGGCGACCACGCGGTGGAGGCCGTGCTGCTGTTGTGCAAGGACGGCGCCTATACCGTGGCCACTGGCGTCGGTACGAACGTCCGTGCTGGCTGACGGGTCGAAATGTGCCAGAACAGGTGAGTTCGTTAGGATGGCAACGAGCGATGAAAAGGCGTCCGCTTGGTCACGACCCCAAGTGAAAACGACGTCCTTCTTGAGTAGGCCAGTTAGAGGGCGGGCCACTTCCGCGAAGTTCTGGACAAAACGACGGAAGTATGAACACAGGCCAAGAAAACTGCGGACATCCTTGGCCGACCGTGGAGTAGGGAACTGACTAACCGCGCGGACTTTGTCAGGGTCTGGCTGCACGCCTGCAGCGTCAACAAGGTGGCCGAGAACGCAGATTTGAGGGTGCCCAAAGCGACATTTCGACGAGTTAAGCTGAAGACGAGCGCGGCGAAAAACATCAAGGACGGTGGACAGGCGAGTGAGATGGCTCTCAAACGTAGTCGAAAAAACGATAACATCGTCCAGGTAGCAAAGGCATATGGACCACTTGATGCCTCGAAGAAGAGAGTCCATCATGCGCTCGAAAGTAGCAGGGGCGTTACATAGGCCAAAAGGCATCACTTTAAATTGATAGGAGG
>NC_051159.1:5868419-5895077 GCF_013339745.2 Dermacentor silvarum
AACGCGACGACACAATACGACGCGGGTGCGTCAGCAGCCGCCCCGTATGGGTCCTGTCGACGAGCTGCCAAGGGGACGCGACGACACAATACGACGCGGGTGCGCTAGCAACCGCCCCGTATGGGTCCTGTCGACGAGTCGCCAAGGGGGCGCGACGACACAATACGACGCGGGTGCGCCAGCAACCGCCACGTCTGGGTCCTGTCGACGAGCCGCCAAGGGGACGCGACGCCACAATACGACGCGGGTGCGCCAGCAACCGCCCCGTTTGGGTCCTGTCGACGAGCTGCCAAGGGGACGCGACGACACAATACGACGCGGGTGCGCTAGCAACCGCCCCCGTCTGGGTCCTGTCGACGAGTAGCCAAGGGGACGCGACGACACAATACGACGCGGGTGCGTCGGCAACCGCCCCGCCTGGGTCCTGTCGACGAGTCGTCAAGGGGACGCGACGACACAATACGACGCGGGTGACGTCAGCAACCGCCCCGTCTGGATCCTGTCGACGAGTCGCACAAACGAGGGGGCGCTAGCAACCGCCCGTCGCCCGTCGACGAGTAGCAAGGGACGACGAACATACGACGCGGGTGCGCTAGCAACCGCCCCGCTGTCGACGAGTGCCAGGGGACCGACGACACAATACGACGCGGGTGCGCGGCAACCGCCCCGCCTGGGCTGCGACAGTCGTCAAGGGACGCGACGACACAATACGACGCGGGTGCGTCAGCAACCGCCCCGTCTGGATCCTGTCGACGAGTCGCCAAGGGGACGCGACGAACAAACGACCGGTAGCGCCAGCAACGCGTTTGGGTGTCGACGAGTAGGGGACGGACGACCACCTAGACCGCGGGTGCGTAGCGTCCCGTCTGCGTCTTGTCGACGAGTAGCCAAGGGGACGCGACGACACAATACGACGGGGTGCGTCGGCAAACGCCGCCTGGGCCTGTCGACGAGTCGTTCAGGGGACGCGACGACACAATAAGAAGCGGGTGACGTAAGCAACCGCCGTCTAGTTCCTGTCGACGAGTCGCCAAGGGGACGCGACGACACAAATACGACGCGGGTGCGCCAGCAACCGCCCCGTTTGGGTCCTGTCGACGAGCTGCCAAGGGGACGCGACGACACAATACGACGCGGGTGCGCTAGCAACCGCCCCCGTCTGCGTCCTGTCGACGAGTAGCCAAGGGGACGCGACGACACAATACGACGCGGGTGACGTCAGCAACCGCCCCGTCTGGATCCTGTCGACGAGTCGCCAAGGGGACGCGACGACACAATACGACGCGGGTGCGCCAGCAACCGCCCCGTTTGGGTCCTGTCGACGAGCTGCCAAGGGGACGCGACGACACAATACGACGCGGGTGCGTCGGCAACCGCCCCGCCTGGGTCCTGTCGACGAGTCGTCAAGGGGACGCGACGACACAATACGACGCGGGTGCGCTAGCAACCGCCCCGCCTGGGTCCTGTCGACGAGTCGTCAAGGGGACGCGACGACACAATACGACGCGGGTGACGTCAGCAACCGCCCCGTCTGGATCCTGTCGACGAGTCGTCAAGGGGACGCGACGACACAATACGACGCGGGTGACGTCTGCAACCAGCCAGTCTGGGTCCTGTCGACGAGGAGCCGCCGCCAAGGCGATTTAAGGAAGAACAGGCCCATTGTTAAGCCAGAGAGAGTCGCCACCGGCCGCCCCGTCGGTCTGGTGCGCTCTTACTGCTTTTACCAGCTATTACCTGCTATATCTGTACATATCTGTACATATTGTATAAAGCTTCCGTCTCTTCTTCGTCTACTCTAAGACTCCGTCTCTCGTCCTCGACCCCGAGTCGCAATAGTGCATGACAGCTGTGGGATTGGCGAATCAGTATCTCAACAGCGGATGGCAAGCTGCGAGATACGAGGTCTGAAGACGCCTGCTACACCGCTCGATGACAGCTACCAGACTGAGCGGGGTCAACCACTTTGGCTGGATGAGTGCCCGATGATTGCGTTTCATGTCGCCAGACCTCTCCAGCACAGGCAGATGTTAGGAGAGTGTTTTGTTTGTTGGTAGGCTATGATTTGAGTGTATTGTTTTTTGGCAGACTATTATTTATGCATTTACCTTCTTCAACAGTAGATTCTAGTTTAATGTAAGTAAATTTAGTGGGCCCGCAACACGAGGAACGAGATCGCGATGGAAAAATTCCATGTTTAGGACCTCATCCAAATTTGCGGGGAGTTAAGCATTTCCGCCGGCTCCGAAAAAGCAAAGAATGCGATTCTCTACGTGATGCCGGCGGAGGACATGACGATCGAGGAAGCCGACGAGGCTGGGGAAATGATTGTAGAGCGAAAACTAAAAGCAGAAAAGCGCGGACGCGAGCTTGAAGCTGAGAGGCGCGAGCGAGAGTCAGCGCGACTGCAGGCTTTAGGATGAAGGAGCTAGATCGGGAAATTGAAGCGCTTCAATAGCACCGAGCCCGAAGCTATCTTCCCACCTTCAGGACAGGCGAAGGTATCGTCAAATTTCTCTCTGATTTTGAACGAGTGTGTGAAGAAGTGTCAGTCGGAATACGTGTCAGCCGGGACTTCTGGTCTAAGAAGTTGGTCACATTGCTCCCGGTTAAAGCTGCGAGTGTTTTGGAGCGACTGTCCGATGAAGAAGCGCGGGATTACGGCAATACTAAGAGGGCTTTGTTGAGGCGTTTTGATGTTTTAAGTCAGGCCGACTGCGAAGGCCAGGATGATAGCGACAATGCCGAGCTTGTCGAGGACAGGCCACCCATTCAGATGGCTGCTAGCTCGGGATGTATAGGAAATGCTGTGGTGACAATTTTGCACACGCTAAATGATGAGCTCGAACGCACAGTGCTTTCGCCGTCTAGAGAGGACGCTTTGCAAACAGTGGCCGACAGTGGCCCTTTTGATCTCGATAGCAGCGATAAAATCCGGTCAGTTGAGGCGAGACCTCAGGGTGAGCCGGCTAGCTCAGATGGCGTCGTATGCAGTCATGTTCTGTCAGAGGCACAGACATCTAGCGATGACCGCGAGCCTAGCTTGGTTTTGCCGGCCGGAGCGATGTCGCTGTGACGAGAAGGCAACGTACCTGCGAGTACGAGTGCCGAGACCGCAAGCCCTGTGAGCCGCACTGAGGGCAAACGACGAAGGCGCAAGCCGAGAAAGTCGAACTCGGGCGGTGATACGAGCCAGGTCAAGCGCGCTAACCACCAACATGTTAGGAAAACGTGAAGGAACGTAGCGAAGCGCCGGGTGTTCTCGAAAGCCTGCTTCAATGGCCGCTTCCTTCCTGGAGGAAAGAACGGCGACGGCCTAGCGGACCAAGGGACAGCGCGCCTTCGGGTCCGTAGATGCGCCGCTCCCCGAGTGTTTGGAGGCAGCAGTTTGAAAGTCACGGCTGTTATAGGTACTTCGGACAACTCAGCTTTTTTCTGGTGTCGAGAGTGGACAACGCGTACACCCGCGAATGGGCGACCCGCTCGAGCGCGTCTGAGAGGGTGTGGTTGCTGGCACCAAGTGATTGTGAACATGGTGCTTTGAAATTCCATTTTATTATTTGTCCTTTTAGTAATCGTTTTGTTTTTGTGTGTTTTGTTGCGATGCAATGCAGTCGCGTGTTGGGAGTATGAAATGGCTGAGATGTTAAGAAGAGCGCTTGTTTTATGCTCTGGTCCCTTTTGTTCGCGAGAGACAGCCACATTTTTTTGTTGTTAAATTTTCTACTGAGACCTGATTGCTGAACGCTTCGACTAGAGAAAGCGTCAGTTTTTTCATTTGTTTGTTGTTTTTACGTATACGTAGGTTAGGCAACGCCTAAATGCTTAATTTCAATTATGACTTGGTTTTTGTATTGTACGCATAAGTGTCAGTGTATAATATTGATTCACCTTTGCTTTCATCTCGTTCGCGTGAGTTTTAGTTGTTTTTTTGTTAGGACCGCTTATGTGCTTCAAAAATGTCGCACTCGTTTCGCCGAGTGCATTTAAACGGCACTAAGCGGCGGGCTTTTTCGGTTGGCTCTTGCATTTATCGGATTTCGTTCCGCAATTCCGCGAAGTGGCGCCCAAATGAATAGATTAGCTACGCTTAGCCTTTACGCCACGGCTTTCGGGGGCAAAATTGTTATCTTCGGCAACCTTGATCTTTGCCAACCCGCCCGCACTACAGTTGAGAATCGCTTACGAAGCAATTCTGATTTGATTAACCTTCACGCATTGACAAATTAAAAGGAAAAGGGTCCGTATCTTGAAAATTTCTCTCGGATACGTGTCTCGTGCTGTTCGGGAATTTTCGTTGTTGTTTTGTTATGTTTAGTGTAGGCAGATCTGGGAAAATGCTTTGTTCGATGATTTTGGTCTGGAGATTTGTAGAGCATTCGGAGGGTGCTTGCTTTGGCCGGAATGGTTTGGCGTTGTTGATTCTTGGTCGTTCCAGTGGACATTATCAGGGCCGAGCAGCAGAAAATACCATCGGCGGGAAAAGCGGCAGAGCCGATACCTCCAAACCATCCTCGACGTCGCTCAACCGGCGCATCCAATCTTTCGAGCTGCGTCGGACAGCTCAACCTCTGGATGCATTGTCTGGCGGCGGGGGTGCTGTTGTGCCATAGTACGTGCCAACCCTATCATCGAGGCGACAGGAACTCCGATTTATCCGCGTCGAGTGGATTAGTCGCGGGTGACGCACCGGCCATCATCGCCATCCGTCCCTCTGGGTCCTGTCGACGAGTCGCCAAGGGGACGCGACGACACAATACGACGAGGGTGACGTCAGCAACCGCCCCGTCTGGGTCCTGTTGATGAGGAGCCGCCGCCAAGGGGATTTAAGGAAGAACCGGCCCATTGTAAAGCCAGAGAGAGTCGCCACCGGCCGCCCCGTCGGTCTGGTGCGCTCTTACTGCTTTTACCAGCTATCACCAGCTAATGGCAGCTATTACCAGCTATTACCTGCTAGGTCTGTACATATCTGTACATATTGTATAAAGCTTTCGTCTCCTCTTCGTCTACTCTTAGACTCCGTCTCTCGTCCTCGACGCCGAGTCACAATAGGGCATACTTTACCGACACTACATATCGCTGACGAGGAAGGAAGTCGACCAGCTGGTTGTTCCCCAAAGGTTCTGCCAGTTCATTCTTAAGATGTCGTACGAATGAGTTTTGGCAGGCCACCAAGGTATCAAACGCACCACTGACAGGATACTAGAAGAATTATATTGGTTAGGCGTGCAGGCTGAGGTGACACAATTTGTGCGCTCTTGTGACATCTGTCAGCATACTGTTACGAAACACCTAGTCGGACGTGTCCCCCTAGGGAACATGCCAGTGATTGACACGACGTTCTAACGTGTGGTGATTGATATAATCGAGCCACTCTCACCGACATCAGCAAATGGAAACGCTATATCCTAACAATGGTCGACTGCGCAACGCGCTATCCTGACGCCGTTGAATTACCGAGCATTGAAAAGGAAAGAAGAGCAGAAGCGTTGGTGGAAATGTTCTCGCGTGTGGGAATACCACAGGAAATCGTCAGCAACCAAGGTCGATCATTCACTTCAAGTTTAATAAAAGAAGTGAGCAAGCTGTCCTTCCGACATTTGCCAACAACCCCATACCACCCTATAGCGAATGACCTTATTGAGCGTTTTAATGCCAGGTTAAAGCAAATGATACGGCGCATGTACCAGGAAAGTCCAAAGAATTGGGACAGATACTTGGCGTCAATATTATTTTCTGATGGAGAGGTTCGCCAGTCCAGTCCCGACTTTTATCCTGTCGACCTACATATGTTGGATAGATTATAGGACCAATGGCCATACCGAAGGAATTATGGACACGAGAAACTCTCGATGGAGAAACAAAGACCATCTGCGGTTAAGTTATGGCGCTTCGCGATCGTTTGCAAGAGACGTGCAGAATTGCTCACGAAGAGCTGCAGAAAGCCAAGTTGACGCAAAAGAGCTATTACGATCGCCAAGCAAAGCCGCGTCACCTCTGCGCTGGAGACAAGGTGTTACTGCTACCTTCCGTCAACAACCTAATTCTCACCTGGAAAAGCGCATTCACTGTACTAGAGAAACATAGTGAATCGACTACGTTGTTGATCTTGAAACCTGCACCAGACTGTTCCACATCAACCGCCTTAAAAAAGTATGAGGAGACACCAGCTTCGACGGACACAGCGGGACCCGCGGCTGTCATGTTGCAGGTACAACAACCGCAAGAGGAACTGGAACTACCGTTCCCTGCACTTGAACAACGCGAGACCTACCGTGACGTCAAAGCCGCCCACACGTTGACTCGTGAAACGAGAAGAACGTGGACCGAGAGGGCCTTGCTCTCGTGTGGACAGTCCACACATTCCACGTCATCTCTTCTGCAAACAATTTGTACTTCCGAGCGATCACCAGCCGCTCGCCTACGTTAACCCGGTCAAGCACACGAAGAGCAAGACATCCTCGGCTAGAGTCTGATACTAATGGAGTACGGCTTCACTGCGTAGTATAAAACGTGTAGCGAAAATGTAGGCGTGGAATATATGAGCCGAGTTCAGACTTACAACGTGAAGTGCGCCTATTGCATTTACTGCATTTGTAAACAGTTCGTTAACTAATTTTGTGCGAGTTGAAAAACGCTTACATAGGAGCACTTTTCGCCTTACGGACAGTAGACTTTGCCCATGCACGTGTTTTGAAAAGTTGTTTCAGTGAAACAGCTGTCTAAAAAGGGGGGGGGGGGGGTAAATGTAATTTGTAAGTGCAGCGAGAAGACCGAAGCGGCCATCCAAACTCCGTGAAGAAGGAGGAAGTGAACAGGTGCACGAGCACGGCGGAACGAGGCGCGATCTCGCAGTGTTTGAACCAGGCGGACAGCAGTTCCGGGCTCCTGGGGTGAACGAGGTCCTACCAGGCGAGACGTCCATGGCAAGGTGCGGCGAACCGCGGAGCCGAGCGTGGACGAAGGTGTCCAGGGACGAAGGACGAAGAGCTCCAGCCGCCAGTGCTCGAGACACTGGCTGACCCGAAGGCCGCCGGTCCCTGAGCTGTGCCGAGCAGCGTTTCAGTCTGGCACATATGCTGCTGTGCTAGACGCGGTTCTCACATGCGACCGCTGCACGTGGGTTTCGAGCGGCGTAAGACTTGGGCACCGAGGCCGTGCTGGACAAGGGGTCTCTTGGCTGCTGCCGTTGCTGTTCCTGAGCGTGCCGTGCGTCCCGAGAACCAGGCTGGACGAGGCCTCAACATGTCGTCGCAGCTGGCTCCAGCAAGGGTGAATCTACTATGCCGTGACGAGGGAACCATGAGCCTCTCAGCACGGGACTACTTCAGCTCGTTTATTCTCGTGTGCCGTGTGTCTGAGTACACTGACTGCCATTACGCAGCTTATAACTTTCTGTATATTTATATTTTTAAGGTTCCTTTGATTTCTATGAATGCTCCCAAACGACTCTTTCTTCCGCATCACTGCGCACTAGCAAAAGTGCCGTACAGTCCTAAACACTACACAAAGGTTACAGTGCAAAATGTGTGACAAGTTCGCCCTGTCGAGGGGGTAAAATATCAGTTTTTGTGAACGAAAAATGCACAGTATCATGCATTGATGTAGATTTCACTCACGTGGAATGCCTGTGCTTACACGTAAGCTTTCAGACTACATTTACTTTGTTAGCGCTCTACCGGCCTCCTGCAAACAGTGTCAATCGCTTCATACTAGAACTAGAAACTGTTTTGAAGCGTTTCAGTTATGAGGAGGTGTTATACCTCACCGGTGATTTAAATATTGATATATTATGCCGAGGCAAAACTCGTGTCAGATTATTTATCTGCCCTCTCTGCTTCTGGCGTAGAAGGCACGGTCAACACATTCATACATGAAGAAATTGTGAATGACCGAACAACGCATTTTTGCTCAGATCTTATCGCTGTACGGGAGCCTAATCACGATCTGCATTCATGCGTGATCACCCAGCGCTTACCAGACCACTACTTCACTGTCGTTTTAGCTTGAGGGGCCTTTTTAGCACACCTCGCGGTGGGATAAACGAATGCATGTTGCCTTTGTCGATCAACGAAAATTGGACGAGATGATTGGCAAGTTCGATCGGTCTTCACTGATTGTTGCTGGGGTGTCAGTGTGGATTTATGAACAATTTTGTTCGCAAATACGCAGTTTTCAAGAAGCCTCTACTCGAATTGTTGTGACTCAACAGAAAAGAAGTCACAATTGGCTGACCATGGAAATCATGAATGCAATCGCCTTCCGAGATTTGCAGTGGAAACGGTTTAAGCGAGCTCCAAGCAATGCTGAGCTTCGAGCTAGCTACAGAATCTCAAGTAATAAAGTCGTCACCCTTATCCGATGCGCAAATTACGCTACTTTCAACGTCAGTTTGAATTATATGTTCGAATCATGGCGAAGACGTGGTCACTGACAAACCATCTACGTCGTAAAGACAGTGCCAATTCAAAGCTAGCCGACGCTTTTCCAGGTGACCTTGCGCAGACAGCCACAGCTTTCAATCAACATTTCGCACGCGTTTCAGGAGCAACCTCAACGGTGCCAGCTGTCCACTCCGGAAAGGAAAACAATCATATGAGCTTCTGCGTTCTTACCGACGATAACGTTTGATGTACTCGCAAGAATAGTTTCTGAGTTTAGGCGACATAAGCTACCTGGTATAAACGGTATATCGGTATCATTGGTCCAACGAAACTTCGACGCGCTATCCAGTATCCTTGCCATACTTCATGGATTCCTCGAGACCGCCACACTGTCAACGGAATTAAAAACAGCCATTGAGACGACAATTTTTAAAGGAGGAAAGAAAGGTGGTGTGGACAGTTACCGACCTATTTCGATCTTGTCTATCATGTAACAAATAGAAAAACATTTCTTAGAAGCCATGACTTCATTTCTAGATACACTTTCAGTTATATCAAGCCGTCAGTTTGGTTTTGTTGCGGGACGGGGCACCATTGACTCTGCTCGAGGAATTTTCAGACAAATTAAACACAGCTTTAGATCAAAACATGTTTGCATGTGCATTGTTTTTCGACACTTTTAAAGCGTTCGATATTGTGAACCACGAACTCCTGCTTGAAAAACTATACCTGCTTGGTTTCAGGGGGCCATTTTACCAGTTCCTGTAAAATTATTTGTACGACCGCTCGCAGGTGATAGCTTTGGACAATGAGTTATTCATCAATAACAAATTACATCTAAAAGCTGGAGTGCCTCAGGGCTCTATTTTGTCTCCTCTTCTTTTTAATATATTTGTAAATGACTTTTCGTCAGCTGTACCGAAGTGTGATATTTTAGTTTGAATTTGATACTGTCCTTTTAACAAAACATGTTTGTTACTCAAAAGCCGTTGCGCTACTTTAAGAAAGTGTGTACGATGCAATAGCCTGGTTTGCTAATAACTGTTTGCAACTAAACAAGAAAAAAATGTTCTGCTTTAGAAATCCGCTTAAAACAACTGTTACAAATTTACCACTGTTTCTGCACTGTCCTAATTGCCAATCGTGTCAGTGTGTCCCCGTAGAATATGTAAACTCTATTAAATACCTTCGTGCTTTATTTTACAGTCACCTCTCATGGAAACATCATATGACATATATTTGCGGCAGGCTCAGAAGTGTTTTATCGCTACTTTTTTACATTGAATCAATTGTTCCGATGCCTGCCAAATTCACTATCGCGCACGCCTTAGTATATAGTGTATTACGTTACGGCATTAGATTGTTCAGTTTTTGCTCATCTGTATGGCAGTGTCGAATTGATAGCATTCTAAAAAATATATTAAACTCTATCGCGTATAACTCTTTCTCGGCTGACAATGTGAACTTGTTTATACGTCTGGGTCTTCCATCATTTAAAACATTGTTCATTCAAACGGTTGTGGTAAGACATTTATGAAACTACGATTTCAGACAGGAATATATCGCTCCCCGTGCTCTACGGGAAACATCGCATTTTATAGTGCCCTACTGCAACACAAGCTTTGGTAAAGCTAGCAGGTATGCTTATGTCCCAATAATATTCAATTACCTTCGTGATCATATTGTCACGTAGTAGTGACGCTCAAGAAAACAGTCGTAAAACTGTGTATAACGAAACTGATTCTTTATTGGGCGAACCTGTGCCCACAAAAGCAAGCTACACTCAAAGCACAACGATAGCGGCGAACACAGTCGGCGATCGTCGAAAATCTCATCAGCGGCGAAGCGCGTCGGCTTTTATACTTGAGTCATCGAAGGTTCCAGATTAATCCCTGATGCCCGCGTGTCTTCCAGAAAGTTCTAGACAATTCGCGTCGGTCATACAATCAGATAACATAAGCGTCGGTGAAAACAGGCAACGGAAAGAAGCATCGATAACGTTCTAGAAACTTCCGATACGGGCGCGTTCTGCGCCGAGCGATAACGTTTAACATTTGTTAGCCAGTGGAAAGCGGCCACCGGTGAAAGATAAACATGTGTACGTGTCAATATCTTTACTGCAACCACAAAACGAAACTTGAAAATTTTGTTGAAGTCATTATAATCTATGTATATTGTCTTTTCTCGCTATATTGTTTCTTGTCTTTCTGTGTCACTGATTTCATAGAGTATCCGTGTTATTTAAACTTCATTTTGCTGTTGTTATGAGCTTCGCCAGCTTTTTATTGCGGTATATGTTGCCATTTTATTTCTGTTTGGCGACGTGACGGGCCAAGTCATGCTAGCCATTTCCTTGGCTTCGACGGGCCTGCCTTCTGATGCACGAATATTGTAAGATGGCAATAATAACAATAATAATCAGTGAATCAGTCAAGTTTATTTAACGTGCCCAGGAACAATCTTAATGCCCAGACCACACGTACGCTTGCGGACGCACGTAAGCTCGCGTCTACGCGCCTTGCGCCTGCCGCACCTAGCGAGGAATGGCGGTTTGCATCCAGAAATACGCGCGACAGCGCGCGCTCACTCGCCTCACTCGTCGACGCCTTGGCACCACTTCGTATTTCGACACCACTTCGTATTTCGTTGTTGACAGTGCTTCAAAATGCTTTGATATCTATAAACGTAATTGTTAAATTTTGGGAGCTGTTAGATCAGCAGAAAAAGTGAAGAAGAGCACTTTCATGCATGGTATAAATCTGCTTAACTGTGAGTTGAATGTACCGCGCCGACGCGAGGCAGCCCAGGCGCGCGATAACTGAGAGGAGCTGATCACCGAGATCGAGCCGCGTTTCGACGCGTACGAGCCGTGACGCACCGTCTACGCATGCGTGGGCGCGCGGACGTGAGCTTGCGCGCGTTTGCAAGCGTACGTGTGGCCTGGGCTTAAGGTATGAGTGCTGGCGCACGCATACATAAAAAAAAACACTGCAGGGGAATATCATTAAAAAATGAATAAAAAGAAAGATTGTGAAAAGAAGAGAGTATCAACAACAAAGCGCAAAGTAAATACAAAAGAAAAAGGAGGAGAAGGGCACTTCAACATTGCATGAAATTATAACACAAGGCAAAGCTCGGAAAAGACCGATGACAACGAGTGATGAAAGATATTGTTACGCCGTGTCACTGCCAGTGAAAAGTCAGGTAAGCGAGAGAAGAGAAAGAGGAAGACGACGTTGCTCCTACGATTGACACCAGCCAGCATAGCCAAATCTCTGTGCCTCAACCATTAAACGCTCTCTTAACCCTCTCCCGAGGCCATAACAGATTGGTGGAGGTGCGGGGTAATACGAACCCAATGACGGAAGCACTACTCCCTGGTTTTCGCCGCAGGCGCCGCACTGCCGGACTTCCGCCTTCGCCGATCGAGATGATGTCCCAACTCCAGACCTCTGATGCACCGGGGGCAACTCCTACGGCTCCTACGGGTCCCTGGCCGTACTATACCGAGTGCCGCCAAACTTTGGCGGGACCTCAGGGGAAGACGTTGACGAGTGGCTCAAGAACTATAAGCGGGTGAGCAGAAGCAACGGCTGGGACTCGGCAGCGTAGCTCAGTCATGTTGTATTTTCACTGACGAACACTGCTCTCATGTGGCATGAAAACCACGAGGACATGTTCACCACTTGGCATCGTTTTGTTGAGGAAGTACATAAGTGCTTCGGTGATTCTAACGCGAAGAAGAAGCGAGCGGAGCAGACATTGGCTCAGAGGGCACAGCTTCCAGGGGAGACATGTACCACATATATAAAAGAAATTTTGAAGCTGTGCAAGATAGTGAATCGTAGGATGACTGAAGAGGACAAGGTTGGACACGTTCTGAAGGGGATAGCCGAAGACGTGTACAATTTCTTGATTGGCAAAGAAAACCTGAAATCTGTGTCTGACGTGATGCAGCAATGTCGCACATTTCAAACACGGAAGATGCGACGGATAGCTCCGAAATTTGGCCGACTGTCAAACGTGCGAACAGTGGTGTAGAAACTTCTTCCTCGCTCACCTGCTATCATCATAGTCATCGTGATTGTTGTTCCATAAAAACGCCATGTTTGCTCATCGACCGCTCTTCCTGTGTGGTCCTTCGCGGGTTTTTACAAAATGGTGCCGTGAAACCCGGGAGCTGTATTAATCAACGACCGAACAGCCCCCAGGACCGACTGACGAAGAGCCCACGCATGGATTCACCGGGAAGAGCTGAGTCAACGCTACCGACGGCCCTCATCCACCCACCGACAGTCACCTTCTACAAGGAGGCCGAGCTGATCATGGATAGGGAACGTATCAGAACGATGGTAAGCTTCATTTTCGACGATTTCGACACGGCACTCAGTGAGGCCACAACGGCTCAACTTCACCTCATGAGCAGTCGGCTCGAAATGCTTCAGGAGAAGCTTCGTTTTCTAGACGAAAAGATCGAAGTCCTGATCTCTGACGATGACATATATGAAGAATATACTATTCAGGTAGACTACATGGATAAATTGGTTACGCTGAAATCTAAAGTCAGCCTTGCTATTGATATGAGACAGAGTGTAAAAAGTGAAGACGTGCCACAGATCACTGGAAGCGGAATGACCATATTATTACTTTTGTGCCTTGCAGCGTTGCAAAACATACAACCGGTAAAAGATTGTAAGACAGAAGCTACAAGCCATGGCTGCAGTGGAGAAGGTAAACGAAGGAAAGGCATAAAGGCAACAACCTTCAATGACATGGAAGTACCTACTGAAGACAGTATTGTGTCCAAAACCGGTAGTAACATGGTTATAGACGTGTATGACGGAGCCGAAGACAGCAATCAACTGATGTCATCATCTTGGACTTTAGAGACGCGTCGAAAGCACAAGGACGGACAAGTTGTAACTCTTGTAGCCACAGGGATACCGAAAGAGCCTTCGTACAGAAAGCGAGACATGAGAACGGTTCAAATAACAAGATGCAGCTCGACAAAGTATCTACTGAACAGTCCAGGAGTCCACCAGGACCTCGTTTTCACCGAAGAGTCACGGTCCCGTCTAGGCAAGGGAACGCAAACTGATTGTATTGACGACCACAAAGGCGCACGCGTGAACCGCAGCGAAGTCAATTTCAGCCAGTACACGTGCAGACAACCGAAGGTTCATCGCCACTGCGCAATCTACGTAGAAGAGCGTCTGCCGACAGCCCTATCTCCCGCTGTCAGAACTAAGTACTTAACTCTCAACGAATCCTACACGGCACAAACAACCAACGTCCGACTATTAAGACTACTACTGCCGCAGATATCCATGAAAGCAAGAACAACGATGCAACCGAGACCGGATATCATCTGCGCAAAATCAAAGCAGTGCAAATACAGGTCAAGGTTTCCGTTTCGCCGAGTGCTTTGTCGACGCTGGACACCTCTTGACGACGTCCACATTGTTTCAAGGAAGATCAATCAACGACCACAGAATACTAAGCGCCAGCTACTGGTGTTCAACGTTGAGAAACGTCGTCTAACACCACTACGTGTGCACGCAAGAACTGACACTACGAAACAAAGTGCAACTGTGCATTCGGTAAGGCAACAAGGACATCGTAGAGATCCTGGTAAATACCGATCACAAGGTGAATTTACACGAACTGAACAACGCCGCCCGTGCCAGGTTTCCTTCACCTTATCTGGTCTGCTGGAACTTCCCGATTGCTCTGATATGGTGTAACCGGACTATGTGCCAAGGACACGAAATGTCCCTCCATGTCGTGGCAGGGAGTGTGTAGAAACTTCTTCCTCGCTCACCTGCTATCATCATAGTCATCGTGATTGATGTTCCATAAAAACGCCATGTTTGCTCATCGACTGCTCTTCCTGTGTGGTTCTTCGCGGGTTTCTATAAAAAGTGGCTAGTGTCGACACTATGTCGCCTAATGACCTCTCGTCGACAATACGCCAGATTGTACGGGAAGAATCGCTTCGATGTCAGCAAATCTCTCATTGCCCCAGCGCCTTTCACGACGGCTATGCAAGAGAGACAGCACGTGCGCGAACGCCAGCCGCTCCGGCCCCATGGCAGCCATCAGTTAATGCAGCAGACGTCGATGAATGCCAAGGTACACTGCGGTCACTTGAGTACTCCGATCGGACACCCTCCAATTACGAACGGCGTTTTCGCTCACCTCATTTCACTCAACGAGCTTCGGCTGGCTACCGTCCCCATGAAGAGCGATACTGCTACCCAATGCCTTCTGACAGGACTGGTCACTCCTGTTTCGTTGCGTTCGTGCAAAGAATACAATCGAGCCAAAATACTAGTCAACAAAGAACTAGGTTACTTTATTTGCACCGCTATTTATACGTTTTAGGTGGAGAGGGAACACGTTCAAGGCAGATTTCCCGGGGGCGTGTTTGCTGTCGCAACGTTAGCGGGCATGCGCAATAACGCTGAGTGGGAAGCATGTTAGCACCAGGCGCTTGTCTTTATCAAGCACGATATATCTTCCTTTCTGTACAAACAACAAAGTGAAAATATTAAACGGCATTGCAAGGGGTTACGAAAATTGCTTAAAATTGCTGCCATAATAGAGGCGCTGTGGCGGTCTTCTTTGGCGTGTCGATCTTCTCACGTGCGGACTTGCTTCATTTGATATTCCAGCTGCACGATCGGTTGAAGACGCATGCTGGCTTACACAGCTGTCGTTGTCGCTTTCGTCGTCCGTGAAATCTTCAGTGGATGACTTCCTGATGAAGGGTTCGGCCGTCGCAAGAAGGTGCTGTCGGTTCCGACGCAGCACTTTGCCGTCTTCTGTCTCCACTCGGTAGGACCTTTGTCGCTCCGTCCGCATCACTCTAGCTTTGGTATCCCATCGGTTTCCGCGCACTCGCACGACTTGTCCTTCCTGCAATGGAGCCAGGGGGGGTGTCTCGGTTGTTCCTTCCGCACAGGCGTGGTGGGAACCTCCGTGAAATCCGGCAATGGTGTTCGCAGCCGTCGGCCAAACAGCAGTTCACCTGGCGATCGACCGTCCTCCAGGGGACACGACCTGTCACTGAGCAATCCAAGCCAGAAGTCGTCTCCCCCCTCGGTTGTTGTTTTTTTTAAGATTCTTTTAACCACCTGAACCTCTTTCTCGGCCAAACCATTTGAGCGTGGAAACCGCGGGCTCGCAGTAACATGCTGAAAATCGTATCTTTTTGAGAAGAGCATGAACTCACGGCTGGAGAATTGCGGTCCGTTGTCAGTGCATACTTGCATAGGTATGCCGTACCGAGCAAATATTGCGCTTAGTTTATCAATGACACCGGCCGCTGACGTGTCCTGTAGTTGCTCCACTTCTGGAAAATTAGATAACGCATCATACGCGCAAAGATACGACTTCCCAGCACACTGGAAGATGTCTACTCCTATGCTACACCATGCATGCGCAGGCACTGGGCGGATAAGAAGGGGTTCGCTATGTTGCTGGTATGCGTACTTCTGGCACACTGAGCATTTTTCACCAGATTTTCGATATCAGTGTTCATACCAGGCCAGAAAACCAAACGACGCGCACGTTCCTTACACTTATTTAGTCCCATATGGCCATCATGGATCCTTCGCAACGTTTCTTCACGCATACTGGTAGGCACCACGACCTTGCAGCCTTTTAGTAGCACACCGCTCACAGTCGACAATTCACTTCCGAAATGCTTAAACCGTCCCTGTACAGGTTGGTTATTCTGGAGGCAAGTAACGACACTTTGCAAGTAACTGTCATTTCGCGTTTCTTTTGATAGGCGCTCCAACGTGGCACCGCTTACAAGTGACGACACAACACTTACGGCGTGAACTTCAATGTCTTCGTCTGCTTCATCCTTTTGCGGTTTTCCGACGGAGGCACGCGACAGCAGGTCTGGCAAAACGAACTGCTTTCCTGGAACAAAATGCAGTTCGAAATTGTATTTGAGCAAACGTAGGAAGAAGCGCTGCAGTCTCGGTGGCATGTCAGCGATTGCCTTTTTCGAAATATTGATCAGAGGGCGGTGGTCTGTTTCGAGGATGACCCTGCGTCCATACACAAAATGGTGAAATTTCTCGCAACCGTATACCACAGCTAGTGCTTCCTTCTCAATCTGGGAATAACGTTTTTGGGTATCAGAGAGTGCTCGCGAAGCATACGCGACAGGTTTCCAAGCGTCCCGTAACGCTGTAGCAACGCTGAGCCGATGCCGTTTTGCGATGCATCCGAAGCGATTTTAGTGTCACCCATTGGGTCGAAGATAGCCAGGACAGGCTGGCTACTTAAAGTGGCACAGATATGGTTCCATTCTGTGGCATGGTTAACCGTCCAATCAAAAACACAGTTTTTCTTGATCAGGTCCCGGAGCAATTTTTTTTTTCTGCAAGTGCCGGTACAAACTTTGCAAAATAGTTGACGACACCTAGCATGCTGTGAACTCCTTTCTTGTCCTTCGGCTGCGATAGATTTAAAACTGATTCGACTGAATCAGGGCTTGGCCGTATGCCGTTCTCGGAAATGATGTCGCCAAGAAAAGAAATTTCCGTGGCACCAATTTCGCATTTTGAAGCATTGAATGTTAATCCCGCCTTACGCGCGGACTTAAGGACTGCTATTAGCCTTTCGTCGTGCTCTTTTCTCGAGCAGCCCCACAATAGGATGTCGTCGACATACACACATACGCCAGGAATCCCGTCAAATATTTCGTTGATGTGCCTTTGAAACACTTCAGATGCCGAGGCGATGCCGAAAGGAAGCCTGAGAAAGCGATAGCGGCCAAACGGGGTCGAGAACGTACAGATTCTGGACGTTTCTTCGTGCAGCGGTATTTGATGAAAACCGGACTTGGCGCCTAGTCGTGAAAAATATCGCGCTCCGGCAAGCTCAGCTTCAATATCATCGCGACGAGGCATCTGTAAGTGCTCCCGCTTAAGACCTTCATTAATTATTCTAGGATCCATGCATATCCGTAGTTGACCATCCTTCTTCCTGACAATAACTAACGGACTTACCCAGTCGGTCGGCTCTTTAACCTTGGCTATGATGCCAGCTTTGAGCACCCGGTCGAGTTCAGTCCTCAGTGGTTTCAGCAGGGCCAGGGGTACTCGTCTAGCCATCTGGACAGTAGGTACAGCGTCTTGTCGCAAGACCATTTTGTGCAGGCGCTGAAGGCATCCGGTGCCGGTAAAGACGTCTTTGTATTCCTGCATGAACTCTGGAGATCCCGTTGTTATTGCGTCGACTGACCTGACGAAGAGTCCCAGTCGCTCGCTTGCTTCGAGACCAATAATAGTGCGTCCCTTCTTTACCAGGAAGAAGTCGACTTCAATCGCCGTCTTGCCGACTGTGACTTTAAGTCTGGCTACTCCCAAATGCTTGATGATTCCTCCCCCATATGAGCGTAGCACTGAGTTGCTTTGTCTTACTTGTGCCGCCGGCTGTAGTGTGCGGTACATACTATGCGGCAAAAGATTGGCTTGGGCACCGGTGTCCACTTTCAGCTTCATGTACTTGCTGCCAACTTGTGCTTCCACTACCCAGTCAGGATGGCTCTCGATGGCATCTACGGATACGTCAAGAATCCTGAAGTCTTCATCAGTACTGTCCTCAGCCATTGTCTCTTGCTCTTGCATCGCACAGCAAAGTGGTTCTTACTTCCGCATCGCCTACAGTTGCGTCCAAACGCCGGACAATTTCTCGAGCCGTGCTCCCGGAAACACCTACTGCATTTAAATGCTGCGGACGCACCAGTGTCTGTTGGCCTGTTCTGGACACGGTCAACTTGGCGCTGCTCGCGTGCCCAAATTTGATTTTGTGCGTGTGACAACTCGGCGGCTTTGTACACCTGCTCAGCTCTCACCAGTGTCAAGTCCTTGTCCCGTAGCAGCTTCTGGCGCACTTTGTCGTCGCTCGTTCCAAATACAATTTGGTCGCGGATCATTGAATTTTCCATTACGTCGAAGTTGCATGATTTGGCCAGGTGCCTAAGGTCCCTTGCGAATGGTTCAAATGGCTCACCTTCTGCTTGCATTCTTCGTCAAAATAGGTACCGCTCATGTACTTCATTCACCTGCGCTGCGCAGTACTCATCAAACTTCTTGATAACGGTCGCATAGTCCTGTCTTTCAGCGTCTTCAGTGAAAGTAAAGTTGTTGTAGATTTCCAACACATCGTCGCCTCCCAAACTGAGCAGCAGGGCCGTCTTCGTGCTATCCTCTCGAGGCTTTTCTTTGGGAGCCGAGGCTGCTAGGAAGAGCTCGAATTTTTGCCCAAAAGGCTTCCATTGTTTGGTAATGTCGCCACTCAGGCGTAATGGCTCAGGAGGCTTTAGGAATTTGCATGATTTGGCCAGGTGCCTAAGGTCCCTTGCGAATGGTTCAAATGGCTCACCTTCTGCTTGCATTCTTCGTCGAAATAGATACCGCATAGGTACCCAACCCCCCCATCACGGATGCATGGGGTTGGGCCGCACTTCTGACACCATGTTTCGTTGCGTTCGTGCAAAGAATACAATCGAGCCAAAATACTAGTCAACAAAGAACAAGGTTACTTTATTTGCACCGCTATTTATACGTTTTAGGTGGAGAGAGAACACGTTCAAGACAGATTTCCCGGGGGCGTGTTTGCTGTCGCAACGTTAGCGGGCTTGCGCAATAACGCTGAGTGGGAAGCATGTTAGCACGAGGCGCTTGTCTTTATCAAGCACGATACAACTCCGAGCTTCCACAGGTGTCTCGACCTCCACCGGTGTGTTACAGCCGCGGCATCTCGGGTCACATCTCGCGATTTTGCAACAACGCCCCTACATACCAGCGAGATCACTTGCTCATGTCTTCCCAGCCTTTCGACCACCCGTTGTCTACGCCACGGCGGCCACGCACGCCCACCAGTTTACGCTACTCCTCACCGGCCTCTGATCGAGCTTAACGCCGCCACCAGCCCCACGTGCTCGACGATCTCCATCGCCTCGGCGACGCACGCAGTCACCGCCGCCGGAAAACTAGTCGGCGCGGCCAATGGGGGTGAGGCCGCAAGATACCAGACAGTTTCGACAAATATACCCCCGTCAGTGTTTATGCTGAAGAACAAAGTTCATCTACTTGTTGATGGCGTACCTACCATGGCACTTGTGGATACAGACGCGACAATTTCTGTAATGAGTGTGAACTTGAAGAACCTTCTTGGACTGAAAGTTATGTTTTGTATAAGCCGTGGTGCGACATTCCGTGGTGTGAGCGGTGATGCGTTGTGTCCGGTGGGAGTTTGCACTGTGGACGTGTCCTGGTGCGGCAAGGTGTTTCCCACTGAATTCGTTGTTATTGCACGATCGACTCATGACATTTTTTGGGGAATCAATTTTTTGCGGGAGTGTGGGGCAACTGTTGACTGTAGAAGTGGGCACCTTTCTGTACCTGGAAGTTTTCCAGCTGCCCTATTGGAAAATTCATCCCGTGATGAATGCATCTTTTTTTGTCTCCGAGGAAATGGTCGTGCCGGCTTTGTCTGCTGTGTGCGTTCCAGTAATCTGTTGTAGAAACGACCTTGCCATGTTCGACGCTACGCTTGAACCGATTCATGCGACCTGTGTGAAAAAGAACATTTTAGTTCGCCGTTGCGTGGTTTCTGTAGTTGAGGGCCGCGAAGGTGTGTGGGCAATCAACAGTTCAATGGAGCCTGCAGTTTTGCCTCGTGGCATGAAACTTGCTGTCTTCAAACCAGAATCCTCTGCGACGCTGGTTGCACTTGTTGATGCTACAGGCGAGAATGGACATCTCGGTTCTCAAGGTTCAGCCGATTCACAACATTTACAAATGATCAGCAAGTCACTCAGTCAAAGCGAACATGACACACTCCTGGGCGTTCTCTCCAAGCACTCAAAGTGTTCGACTTTTCAAAAAGCGGCACAATGCCTTTAATTCCAATGTCTCGAACACATCATCGGATCAACACCGCTTCAGCGCATCCCGTACGGCAGAAAACTTACAGGGTATCACCCTCTGAGTGCAACATCATCAAGTGCAAGTGCAGGAGAAGCTAGGAAAGGGAGTAATTCAAGAATCCGCGGGTCCCTGGGCCGCTCCCGTCATTCTTGTGAAGAAGCAAGATGGTACGTGAAGATTCTGCGTTGACTATAGCCGACTGAATTCCGTAACCAAGAAAGACGTCATTCCGCTGCCCCGTATTGATCACGCCATCGACTGCCAGCATTCCGCTTCCTACTTTGCTTCCGTGGATCTGAGAGCCGGTTATTGGCAAATTGCTATGCACCCAGATGACAAGGAAGAAATGGCATTCGTTACGCCGGACGGACTGTACGAATTCAACGTCATGCCGTTCGGATTGTGCAATGCACTGGCTACATTCGAAAGGTTCATGGACACTATTCTGCGTGGTTTAAAATGGCAGATTTCTATGTGCTACCTTGATGATGTCGTAATTTTTGACGCACATTTCAGGAGCACAACATTCGTCTCAATATTGTACTCGACTGTATCGAAAAGGCTGCTCTTGAGCTGAATTCACAGAAATTTCATTTTGGCGACCGCCAAGCAGTGGTGTTAGGACATCTCGTCGATAAAGATGGAATTAGACCCGACCCACAGAAGACGGCAGCCGTTGAATCATTCGAGCAACCTCAACCTGTCAAACAGCTTCGTAGCTTCGTAGTGCTCTGCTCATATGTCCGGCGGTTCATACCCCGTTTCGCGGATGTCGCTCAACCCCTTACGAATCTTCGGCGTAAGAACCCTCCGTTTCAGTGGACTCCTGAGTGTGAAGCAGCTTTTCGCCAGCTGAAGTTTTGTTAACTTCACAGCCAATACTTCGGCACTTTGATCCTTCGTCTCCAACGGAGATTCACACAGACGCAAGAGGCGTCGGCATCGGTGACATTCTCGTTCAGCGCTCTAGAAACAAGGAACATGTCGTCGCGTACGCAAGCCGTTCTTTAAGCAAGACGGAACGCAACTACCTGTGATGGAACAAGAATGCCTTGCGGTAGTATTTGCCATGCAGCGGTTTCGCTCGTACATATATGGTCGCCCGTTCACCATCGTCACAGATCACCATTTTCTGTGCTGGCTGGTCAAACTTCGTGACCCATCCGGTCGCCTCGTGCGACGGGCCCTTCGTCTACAGGAATATGTGTTCACTATTTCGTACAAGAGTGGTCGTCGACACGCTGACGCGGATTGCCTTTCTAGGATGCCACAACGTACGACGGAACGTGAAGCCGACAACTTTGACCACCTTATCGCTTCGCTGTCGCCTGATCTTCCCGATGCCTTGACATTCGGCGCAGAGCAGCGCAAAGTCCCAAGCTTGAACGCTTTTTAAATGCGAAGCATTTCTTGCCGGCGGCTCTGTCGTCCCGCGTCCCACACCCCCACAGCACAGGCGCGTCTCCTCCCCCTCTTTCTCCTCTCCTACGCTCCCCCTTTCTCTCCTCCAGGAATCCTGTACGGAGCAGCGCCCGCGTCCCACACCCCCGCAGCGCATGCGCATCCCCCCTGTCTCTCCTCTCCTTAGCTCCCCTTTCTCTTCTCTAGGAATACTCTATGGAGCGGCGCTCGCCTGCGACACCCCACAGCGCATGCGCGTCCCCTCCCCCTCTCTCCTCTCCTATGCTCCCCCCTATCTCTCCTCTAGGAATACGGAGCGGCGTGCTCGACAGGTGGTGCGACAGCTGCATGCTCCGATGGGGGCGCCACGGTAGTTCAGCAGTATGAAAATGACGGAGCGCGCGCGCCTCATTCTCTCTCCTGTGCAGCGCCGCAATGAGCGCTCGGGCCGCTGCCGCGAAACCATCTCCCGCTCAAGGTAACTATCTCCCCGCTGCTTCGCATCCACACATGGTTCCCTTTAGCGGGAAATGGAGTAACTTTTTCTCTGCCGCACAGGGGCCTATAGCCGAAGGCCGATTTTGCGTCCGAGATGGTCTTCTTTACAAGAGGAACTTATCAACGACGGGCGCCCGTTTTCTACTGGCGGTTCCGCAGCCTCTTCAAACATCTATTCTGCGCGTTACGCATCATGACCCAACCTCTCTTCACTTAGGGACCGCGCGAACACTTAGTGGCACAAAGGAACGATTCTACTGGCCTCAAATGCGCAAAGCAATTGACACCTATGTGGCCAGTTCTACACAGTTTCAGGGCCACAAGCGACCTACATCAGCTCCAGTCGGTCACCTACAGCCAGCTAGTAAAGCCCCCCAGTTCCACTTTTGAAAAAGTCGGCATAGACCTGATCGGGCTGTTTCCGCGTGCTTCGAAAGCAAACCGGTGGATAATTGTGTGTGCCGACTACCTGACGCGGTATTGTGAAACCGCAGCCCTTTCCTCCGCCACTATACTGCGAAGGTTTCTGATTTTATGCTTCATTCAATCATACTCCGACACGGGCCACGACGCGTGATAATAAGTGACTGTGGTCACCAATTTATTGCCGATGTTGTGGAAGAATTGCTGCGTTCGTGTGCCTCCAAGTTCCGAGACTCAACAGCTTATCATCCACAAACTAATGGCCTCACCGAGCGCACAAACCGAACGTTGATCAACATGTTATCAATGTACGTTGCTTCGGACCACAAAAACTGGGATGAAGTATTACCGTTCGTGACGTACGCTTTCAACTCTGCGAAACACGAAACGGCCGGTTTCAGCCCTTTCTTCCTTCTTTACGCGCGCCAACCTCGTCATACACTGGACACTATCTTTCGTTTCGTGATCCATGATGATTTGTCTATCGCAGAGACATTGTGTCGTGCAGAAGAGGCTCGTCGATTTTCTAACAATGTCAAGATCACGAAAGTAAGCGTTATAAAACTCTGTATTCTGTGCACGGTTGAATGTTCGTGAGTGATAGGCAGGAACATGGAAAGGTCTATGTTCTCGGGCGGAATACGAAACATGATACAGCTGAGAAGTTCGGGACACGCGAGGTTACTCTGAAGGAGTTTGAAGAGAAACAGAAGGCCAGCACGATTACGTCGGTAGCGAAGTAGGGGCAATGACAACAATCCAACAGTGCTAGTACAGGGTCCATTGTCCAGGTTTGCAAAGCGGCGATTATATATGCTTAGAAACTTTTTCTGGACACGATCTATAATGTGACCGTTGGATCTGGAAGAGCCATTCTGGACGACCAACGCATATTCGAGTTGAGGAAGACAGATGGTTGCGTACAACCTGCGGAACAGTGTAGGAGACTTGAATTCCCTCGATAGTCTGCAGACAGAACCAAGAGAGCGCATACCCCGCATTGCAACACGTTTAGTGTGAGCCGAAAAGTGTAAGGTTGCATCAAAAAGTACACCGCCATCATTGATCTTGCAGAACTTACACAACGGCACAGAATCTACACAATAAGAAAAAGAAATACTTGCTGTTTTGCGTGTGAAAGTCATGGCTTTGGTCTTAGCAGCATTCAAGGTAAGGTTATTATCCTTGCACCATTTAGTAAAAGAAAAGAGGTCACACTGCAGGGTCGACAGCCATCAACAGTGTGATTTTTCTTAAATATATTGATGTAATCGGCATATAGAAGGAAAGAAGAGTTGCGAATAGCTGAAAGAAGGTCATTAATAAAAAGTTTAAAAAAAGGTGCGGTCCTAATACTGACCCTCGAGGGGTGCCGTTAGTTGCCAGGTAAGAAGAAGACGTTTGGCCATTGACGTTCACATAACACCATCTATCAAGAAGATAACGGCGCAAGAGATTCACAACTGACGAGTCAACACCACAGTGCGTAAGCTTGATCAGAAACAGCAAGTGGCTGACTACGTCAAAAGCCTTGCTGAGGTCAGAATAAATGGTGTCAACTTGCCCCCTTTGAAGTACCGGCGTGGAGATCTGTGTCATGAAACTTTCGAGATTTATGATAGTGGAGCGGCCGGTGAGCAATCCATGCTGATTCGGAATCAGGGAGTTCTTCACAGTAAAATGCAATATTTTGTAAAGAGCAAGGTCAAAAATCTTAGACGTAGCACAGAGAAGAGAAATTGGGCGATAATTCGAGACATCTGATTTGCAGCCAGACTTAAATACAGGAAAAACACGAGCAGTTTTTCACATGTGATGGAAAGTGGAAGTAGTCAAAGAGTTATTAAATTTAGATGTCAATATTGGAGCAAATATACTGCCGTAAGCTTGTAGAATTGCGGAGGGGATGCCATCAGGGCCGCAGGATAGGGAGGGCTTCAAGCGCCTGAGGCATTCGTGGACGAGCGTTTCAAAAAACACAGCACTAGATGTAGGAACCGTCGTGCGCTGCTGACTTACACCAGCGTTGAAACCTGCCGCTTTATATAAAGATGAGAAATGTGCAGCAAAACAATCCGTGACTGCTTGGACTTCTACCCCTCTAGAGTAAAGCAAGGGAAAACGCTCTCCGCGTTTGTTGGAGTGCTTACGGGTATGCTTCCAAAATTCCGCCGGCCGGTCGGAGGCGCTCTTCTCCAAGAATGCACTATATGAGTCATGATCCCGCTTATAGAGGCGTTTACAGAGAGTTCGAAAAAAGCGGAATTCTTCTCTGCATTGATTAAGCAAACGACTTCTGGATTTACGGTGCGCACGATCTTTATGCTTTAGGGCAGTTATAATTTCAGATGAGAACCAGTGGGGATATTTAGAGCGCCTAGGACTGTACTGAGGAATGTATTTGCGCATACCGTTCAAAACAAGCTCCGTAAACTGATCTATTTTGTCATCAACATTGCTTTTATCTGTGACCAGGGACCAATCTCTGGTGAACAAGAAATCATACAAGCCAACATAGGCACCTTAGCGTCTCCTGAAAACGAGGATGGAGAGGAGTGGGAATGGAAGGATCGTATGACCAGATTTAATGAAGTCACACAACACTACAAATTGCAAAGGTGAATTTTCCCACCACCTCACCAAAAGCTCAGCAAAAAGCAGTCTGTCGAATGGCGGCAATTACAGACCAGAACTTATCCGAACCCGGCGATCTCACACCTCATTTACCCAGACATGCGCAAGACAGATAAGTGCAAAAACTGTGGTTCTAGAGCCAATCTAGAACAAATGCTATGGGACTGTTGAGGCATAACAAACAATGATGGGGATGCAGCCTCTCGCAATCGCCTCCGCGTGCGCTGGGAGACTGTATTGCTCAGCTCGCCCTTTGACGCCAGGGCTCAAGAGCTCCTGGCCGTAACCTAGGCGGGACCATTTGCCCGTCCCACAAACTCGCAGGGCCTTTAAATAGAGTTCCTTGACTGACTGACTGACTGACTGACTGACTGACTGAACATAATCACTCCGCTTGAAAGCAAAGCGAGAAGATTCTTAAGGCCACTGGAGAAGCTCTGCCTCAAGGCTGACACAGAGGCAGTTATCTTCAGTGAGGGGGGAACTTATCGGGACGGACAAGGAAAATGTCAGAACGGGAGACATCTATAGCTTGAGCATACGAGAGGCAAAGGTCTAAAACGTTGCCACAGGAATTGGCGATCAAGTTGTGCTGCTGAAGAGAACAGTAGGACAGAAAGTCTAACAACAGGCTGCATTTGTTCTCTATGTAATGATTTTAATGAGAATATGTAAGCGTCTTCCAATCCATTCCTGGTGTGTTAAAATCACCAAGAAGGATTACTCTATGCTTGCGATGGGAGGATAAGACACTTTCAATAGAAGAGATGACCTCTTCAAACATTCCAGGAGAGATATTCGGTGGAACGTAGAAGGTTCCGATTAACAATTTTTCACAGCGCGCTAGGCTGACTTCAAGCCAAATGGATTCTTGTACACTTTCTATGTCGCTGCGCCTTACACGTGAGAATAATAATAATAATTTAATGATACACATCCAATAGCAATACAAAGAAACGGGCCTGTCTTAGTCCATGAGGATTTGTGTGACTAGGCCCGGCAGAGCCGGTACAGTGATGTGGTTACGTATTTACATATTAACTCATTTTTAACATCTTTCAGACAAATAGTTGGTAGTAATTAGATGTTAACAGACAATGACATTGCCAAGAAAGACACAAAAGCATAAATAATTGCAATAACGAATGGGAACAATTATTCAACATTTCGACAATAATTTCTTCAACAGTTTTTTTTTTTGAAGTTGCAGAAAAGAATTTGAAGTTGCAGAAAAGAATATTTTTGGGATGTATACTATTCTTCTAGATTCTCCATACTTAGTAGCAGAATAGGGTATTCTAAACATTTTTTTTTTCTCTCAGCAATCGAGGAGCTACGTATGCCTCTTAAATGCATCACTC